>NW_006205008.1:418341-419649 GCF_000334495.1 Tupaia belangeri chinensis
TTTCTTTCTTTCTTTCTTTCTTTCTTTCTTTCTTTCTTTCTTTCCTTTTCTTTCTTTCTTTCTTTCTTTCTTTCTTTCTTTCTTTCTTTCTTTCTTTCTTTCTTTCTTTCTTTCTTTCTTTTTTTAAATGGTTGAGTAGTATTCCATAGAGTATATGTGCCACACTTTTTCAATCCATTCATTTGTTCATGGATATTTGGGTTGGTTCCATGTCTCAGCAATTGTGAATAAAGCTGCAGTAACCATGGATACAGAAGTGTTTTTTTTTTTCTCAAAATGAGGGTTTTTCTATCCTTTGTGTAGACACCAAGGACTGGAATTACTGGATTTTATGGTAGTTATATCAGTAGGTCTTTGAGGAGCCTCCATATTGTTCTCCACAGTGTCTGTGCTAAGTTACATTCTTACCTACAGTATAGTGAAATTATCTCTATACACGATTATATACATTTAAAAAAAAAGAAGCTACATAAGAAAAACCCCTTCTAGAAGTGATAAATGAATACAATAAAGTGGCAGGATGTAATATCAACATACAAAAATCTATAGCATTTCTATACACCAACAGTGAACATACTAAGGTAGAATTGAAGAAAACAATTCCATTTATAATAGCTACAAAAGAAATAAGATATCTAGGGATAAACCTAACCAAAGAAGTTAAAGACCTCTACAAGGGAAACAATGACAAGCTAAAAAAAGAAATTGAAAGGGACACAAAAAAATTGGAAAGACACTGGAAGAATTAATATAATCAAAACGTCAATCCTACTCAAATTAATCTACAAATTTAACATAATCCCAATCAAATTACCAAAGATATTCTTCACAGAATCACAAAATTTATCTGGAATCATAAAATCCCCTTATTACCAAAGCAATAATGTTCAAGAAGGGCTAAGTGGGAGGCATCTCACTCCCTGACCCAAAAACATATTACAAAACAATGATAATCAAAACGGCATGACATTGGGGGAAAAAAAAAGCAGCATGACATTGGCACAAAAACAGGTATGTGGACAAATGGAACAAAATAGAGACCCCAAGAATAAACCTCAAAACATACAAAACATACCTTCAACTGATTTTTGACAAAGAGCATCAGTCGAAATAGTGGGGAAAAGAAAATCTCTTTACCAAATGGTGCTGGGAAAACTGGGTATCCATCTGTAGAAAAATGAAACTGGACTCCTACCTCTCACCATTAATAAAAAGTTAACTCAAAATGGATCAAAAATCTAAACCTAAGGTCTCAAACTATAAAACTACTGGTAGATAATGCAGGGGAAACTCCTGGAGACACTGGAG
>NW_006205008.1:419680-430692 GCF_000334495.1 Tupaia belangeri chinensis
CAGGCACTAATCCTAAAAAATAGACAAGAGGGATTACATCAGGGTAAAAAGCTTCCACTCAGTAAAAGAAACAGTAATTAGAGTGAATCAGCAACCCCTGAAATGGGAGAATATATTTGTAAACTATGCCTCAGATAAGGAACTGATAACCAGTACATACAGTGAACACAAGCAGCTTACCTGGAAAAAAGTGATCAACCCAATTAAAAGATGGGCAAATGAGCTGAACAGACAAGTTTCTAAGGAAGACATACAAACAGTCAAAAAGCATATGAAAATATCCTCAACATCCTTTATCATAAGGGAAATGCAAATTAAACCACAATGAGTTACCACCAAACCCCAGTTGTAGTAGCTAAGATGAAAAACATTAAAAATAGGGACCAGCAGATAGTATAATGATTATGTTACTGGACTCACACATAGTCAACCATGGTTGGAGTCCTGGACCTGGGTGACTTAAAATTCACACCAGGTGTATGTCCAAAATCCCAAGAGGAGAATGGAGAAGGGATTGTGGCAAGGCCATCCCCTTTGGGGGGGAGGGGGGTGTGATTTCTCACTTTCTGTCTCTCTGGTGAGCACATGTGCCCTATAGCAAAAATCTCTCTTACAAAATAAATTAAAAATAAGTGCTGGTGAGGTTCTGGTTAAAAGGGAACTCTCCTACACTGTAGGTTATTGTGAGAATTTAATGAGATGATGTAAGGATTTGCATCAAAATCTACAAAAAAGCATCGTCACCTAAAGTATTAATATACTTGCCATTTACATTAGAAAATCACTATTTTTCAAGTAACTTGGACATCTAAAAAGCAGATGACAAATATAAAACAGATAATTTTTCTTAAAAATAAATAGAACCATCTAAAGAATAGAGGGCACCTATTTTATCCTCAAGATACTTATTTGAACCAAGAATAAACCTGTCTCAATTGTGAACAGTCAAGCATTTATTTAGATTCAGATAACTGAGAGGTACTCTCCAAAATAAGTCAGCTAAGATATTCCTGAGGCCATCTTCCAACAAGAAAGCAAATCCACAGAAGGAATTGCCTTTTAGAAATGTGGTCTGGTACTATTCAATATGAAAGTGCAATTAACCAAAGAAACCATTTTTTAAAAGTCTTAAACAATGTAGTATAAATCATTTTAGAATAATTTTATTTGCTTCATTTTTAAGTGTCATTTTAAGTACATGTTAATTCTGATGAAAACCTTTTTTCACACAAATCAAGAAGGAACAAAGTCTACACATAGCACACACACACACACACACACACACACACACCCTTACACTGCTAGTCTCTCATCATTTCCAGCTCAGTTAACCTCTGTGAAACTAGTATAGGAAAAATAAACCATGCTGCTACTGTGGCAAAGACCACACAACTTTTTAATGGAACTGTTCCAAGGCTTGAAGTTTCATTTGAAAGTCACTAACAAAACCTTTGGAAATGTTAAGAAAAAAACAAGCCAAAGAATTGAAGGGCCAGCAAATCTTGAGCCCATACTTAGCCACACTCATGAAAAGTAATCACAAGTCAAGTCTGGTTCTCTCCTTCCCTTTGCATTTTCTTCAAAGCCATCGACTTAACAAAATTGCTGTCTTTTTTCAGTGAAAAAAGAAAAGGATGAAGGAGACAGAGTCTGCATAAACTAAAAATGGAAAAGAAAATTTCTGCCACCACATAACAAGAACTACCATACAATAGTTCTTAACTAATAATCCACACTGAAATCTGTTGGTTTAGCAGCCAGTGACTTAAATTTGTTCCTTTATGCACAAGAAGCAAACACTGTACTCTAATACTAGCCAAGACATAGAAGGCCACCTACTTAGATAGTTGTAGATCCACTTTTAAGTGATAGGTAATAACAGGTTTAAAAGTTTCCAAGTTTAAAAAGATTTCCAGAAACCAGTCTTTAACATACTCCAAACCTCAGATTAGTGATGTTGCATTACTTTCTATAATAAGATACACACCTATAGTTTGCTTACTTAAAGGAGCATTTGCAGCTGTACCCATGTAACACAGAAGACAGATGGTTTTTAACTACTATAATCTTGGAGAAAAACTGGAAAAATCAATTAGGCATTTGGCAAAACTCAACAAACAGCATAATAACCTCATTATCATGCAGATCACCACCAATGTCAAATACACAAAATTGCTGTATTAAGCTCACAGAAGGGGGAAAACTTCCTCCCATCCACGTGACTAGATGGAAAACTCCAAGGGTGCTGCTGGTGTGAAGAGAACTGGGGAAACAGCCCCAGAGCAGGCAGCAGTGATTCTGAGCAGAAAAGAGCGAGCTCTCCCAGCATAGGTCAGAAGTCAAACAACTTCCTATACAGATCAGTGAAATCAACCCTGCCATAAGCTGCCAATGGCTACTCTATTTCTAGAGACAGTTAGAAGATAAGCAATCACGTGTTCTGAAGATTTAAGATATAATTCTACAGAGAGGCAAAGAAACCAGATCAGATCTTAAGTGACTCCTTTTCTAATTACTGAAGTTTGTTGCGTGGGCCAGTTAGCCCTCTCCAAGTCAGAAGTAATTACATTCTAGAAGACTGGTTACAAAGCAAGATAAACTAAAAACAGAAGATTTAAACTGAGAATAAAGGCACAAATACTGGTTATTTTGCCAGCTACATTCTTTTTCTTTTTCATTTCAAAATCTAGAAATCAATCAAAAAATAATAAAATTAGGTAATTGAGGTGAATGTGGTTAGAAACATCCCAAATACACATAAGAACGATAGGTTCTATTCTTTCTAAAATTGCCATAAATTCCATAACTGGCATGGATCACACATGAAAGATGGTGATCTGTAACATATGTTAAAGGCTACATATAAAGATGCAGATGAGTCTAGATTATGTCAAAATGCAAAGAAATATCAGTTAAGTAAAACAGACTATAACTATGAAACCTATGGCTCTTTCTTAAACTGACAAGAGGATACTTGAGAGACACTTCACTTATGTAAACCTTATCGTGAAAACATCCTGACAATGTAGAGGAGACAACTAAAACCTCCCAACTGTGGACTAGTTTCCTTTTTTTTTAAAAAAAAAAAAAAAAAAAAAAAGAATTATTTATTTAATTTTATTTATTATTATTGCTATTTTTTAAGTTTGCTATAGGGCATGTGTACTCACCAGAGAAAGACAGAGAGAGAGAGAGAGACAGAGAGAGAGAAAGTGAGAAAGCAAGTCACCGGGCCTGAGATTCGAACTATGGTTGGCCAACTGGGAGTTCAAGGCCTTAATCGCCATGCCCTGCTGGACCCCATCTGTGGGCTAATTTCACTCTCTATTTTATAGGCTCACTTGGATAAAGCTATCAGAAAGGCCAACATTAGTCTGACTTCAGAACCACGGCAACCGGCCCAATATTCATGAATTCCCAATTGTCTGGTCTCAGGACCTTAAACAGCTTTTGTTTGTATAGGTTGTATCTATTGTATTCACTATATTAGGAATTAAACCTCAGGAAAATTTAATAATATTTATATATTCATTTATTAGAATAGCCTATCTTTTATATATTAACAGAAATATTATTTATGAATAAAATTGTATTTTCCAAAATACACAACGTAATTGAATACTGGTACTGTTTTACAATTTTTATCAAATCTCTTTATTTTTAAGAGAGGTTTTTGCTATAGGATAAATGTGCGCACCAGAGAGACAGAAAGCGAGAAATCACCCCCAGGGGGGATGGCCATGACGCAATCTCTTCTCCTTCTCCTCTATTCCCCTCTTGGGATTTTGGGCATGCATGCACATGTGTCCAGCGTGATTTTGAAGCCACTGGGCCCAGGACTGGAACCACGGTCGACTATGTGGGAGTCTGGCCATGTAACCATTACACTATCTGCCAGCCCCCAAATCTGTTTCTAACTGCCAGAGAGCATGTGTGCTTGTGCGTGCGTGCACGCGTGCGCGTGCGAGAGAGAGAGAGAGAGAGAGAAAACATACCCTCCAGTGAGTATGGTCATGTTGTAATTCCTTCTTCATTTCTCCATCCTGTCAGGATTTGAGGCATGCACTCAGTATGTCTTTCAAACTGTTGGGACCAAGATTCAAACCATGGGACCAGCAGCTGGCATAATGGCTATGTGGCTGACTCCCATGAGGTCAACCACAGTTCTAGTCCTGGACCCAGTGGCTTAAACTCACACTAGGTGCGTGTGAACCCAAGATCCCAAGAGGAGAATGGAGGAGAAGGGATTGCGACGTGGTTATCCTGGGGCGGGGGTTGATTTCTCACTTTCTGTCTCTCTTTCTGGTGAGTTCACAGGCCCTATAGTAAAACATCTCCAAAAAAAACAAAAAACAAACAAACAAACACAAACAAAAGATTCAAACCATGGTCCGCCATGTGGGATCCAGCCTTGTTAATCATTAGGTTCTGGGGCTGGTCCTCAAATCTCTTTAATGTCTGGCTTAATAGAAGACAGCTATGTTCTCATAACTATTACTACATCAGACTTGCTGTGATATGTTGCTCTGGTTCAACTTCTAAAGAAAATGAGTTCTTTCCCTGCCGCGGCCGAGTCGTGCAGAGGCGGAGGCGGAGACTCGGGTGTGTTCAAGATTGGGCTCCACAGGTAATCCACCGCCATGGCCAAGGAAGGCATTGCTGCTGGAGGTGTAATGGAGGTTAATACTGCTTTACAAGAGGTGCTGAAGACCACCCTCACCCACGACGGCCTACCACGATGGCCTAGCATGTGGAATTCGCCAAGCTGCCAAAGCCTTAGAGAAGCACCAAGCCCACCTGTGTGTGCTTGCATCCAACTGTGATGAACCTATGCATGTCAAGTTGGTGGAGGCCCTTTGTGCCGAACACCAAATCAACCTGATTAAGGTTGATGACAACAAGAAACTAGGAGAATGGGTAGGCCTTTGTAAAACTGACAGAGAGAGAAAACCCCGTAAAGTGGTTGGTTGCAGCTGTGTAGTAGTTAAGGACTATGGCAAGGAATCCTCAGGCCAAGGATGTATTGAAGAGTACTTCAAATGTAGGAAATGAAGAAATAATAAAAATCGGCTCACGATCAAAAAAAAAAGGAAATGCAACATCATAAAGATACACAGAAAAGGAAACACCCTGCAGAGCACCTGAAAGGATCTTGAAGACCCCAGGGGTCTTAGAACTGATACTCTGTAACACAAAAGACAACAATGAATACTTGTACTAAGGGAAGAGTGAGGGAATTTAGGACTGTAAATATCACCAGGTACACAGAAGCACCATGTGCAATGATAAAATATGGTTAGTATATGTTTTTTACAGAACAAAGGCCAGGAAAGTAAATTAACTTCAAGAATAGTGGTCTAAATTCATGTAAAATATTCATGCTTTTATTTCATAGAAGCAACTACAAAAAATATGTAGAACGTTCAGTTTTCTATTGATATTACTCAAGTCTCTTCTATGGCTCGGTGTCTTTGTTTAAGGAGCACATCTACATAGGCCCATGGATGTCCACCCTGATGACATTATCGGCTTAAAGAGACATTGGTAATTGGGGAAATGTTCAGAGAACACATCTGTGAATAGAAACCCGGGTTACTGAACGTGAGCCTAAAGTGAAGCATTAAAGACTTCAAGATGCATTTGCTCTGACGGACAGTTGACCTTGGTTTTTTACGGCAAATCTGAGACCTGTCAGGAAGCTCAGGAAAAGAGAGAACTAAACACTCAGTCATAAGTATATGTTAACTCCATAATATGAACATTTTAAATGTCAACATCCTGGCTTTTGATATGGTTACCAAACTCCAAATGGTGATTTCTAAAACCAAACCGACCTGTCTCATCCGTATTCTATTCAAAATTAAATGTAATCCTTCAATTTATAGATGAAAGACAATCCCAAAAGAAAGTTAAATTTCAACATCCTTAACTTGTCGCAGTTGCATTGAGACTCTGCAGTTCCAATCTTCTCTGCCAGAGGGTCCCACATCAAACACCCATGGCTCCCCATAAACAGACTGGAACGCACCATAGAACAAAGGGTGCCCAAAATAGCTTCAAAATACCAAAGGGGATTAGCCTGTAATTTTTTTCTTAAATTAAGCTGTTGTGATCTAAAGCTTGGCAAGTAGCATCAGAATAGAGAATTACATTAGCTTTATCATAAATGAAAATGACTAAAACATTTTAAAAATGCTTTTATGAACAACAAAACTCCCAAAAACCTATGTATAGAACTGGATTTAACACAGGTATGATTTTAAAAGGAAGTTATTCCTTCTAAACTATATAATCATCCTGCTTTTCTTTACGCTGGTTTTGACAGTGCCATTATAAATTATAATTATAGGCAATTCATTTTTAATCAGCTTATGTAAAAAAAGTACAATATACTATGACTTTATTAGGTACTATATGCTATATAAGTTTGCAAACTCTTTTTTACATCATTCCTTTATATTACTCAAATATGTGTGTCCATATAGCATATCAACTAAAATGTCATGTTATTTTAAAAATTGTCTACTAGAAACAGTCTGTCTTTAACTGTATTTTTATGAAGACTAGAAACAGTCTGTCTATAATTCTAAGCAATAAGACAATGTCCATCTAAGGAAATCCACAGAAGCCCGGAGAAAGGAGAAGTGCACATTTGTAGCATTAACTGCCCTTTATTAATACCTGCATTTTTCTAAATCTTTCTTTTAAAACTCATTCTATCAAGGACAAAAGGTTAAAGCTTCAGAAAGATACATTCCTATCATTTATTACTTAAAATATCTCCTCCCTAGAGAATCAGTCAAGAGCTTTAACAAACTGTAATTCTCATGAATGGACGCAAACCAAAAATTTCCATCGCTCCCTTCTCTTATCAATATTAATATTAGGAAATGGAACAATAAACCCTTTTTTAAAAAACTAAAATAGATGACTAAAGAGGAAAATAAGCTAACAAGAACAATATTTTAGAATGAGAAAAAAACTTTGCCAGTTAGTCACCCTTTCATTCAATTCAAACAAAGGAAATAAGGGCAAAGCTAATTAAGAAAAAAAAAGAAGTAAATTGATTAAATTCCATTTGCCAGGGTTTACTGTGAGAAGTTGCTAACTTCTAATGATCATAATATACTACTGATCATTTTCAGCTTTTGTGCTGAAACAGTCTTTAGAAGTGTTAAAAATGTTTCATTTTGTTGTAAAAAATAAAGAGAAAGCAAGCAAGCTGCACAAAGAAGGCAAACCACATGCAAAAGACTTCACCTGATAAAAGCAAACAATCAAAACAGCAAAAGTTTAAAAGAAGGAGGCTGGAGGAGGAGAGAAAGGAGAAAAGCAATCGAAAGAAATGCTCTCTTTTCTCAAAGTAAAAAATCCTGAAAAGCCTGTGGAATGCTGTTTACGTGTGCTCTGCTCCAGAATCCCTCTGCAAGGAGCCTGCACCGTCTGTGGACCGTGACCACCCACACTATGGGAAGCGCGGTGATTAGAGTGTGCTGTGTTCCAGTGTCTGCCAGCGCGGTCTGCGCCATGTTGTAATTATTAAATTTGCAGTCTTTTTATAATCTGTTGCATGTGTTGTGGCAAGTCCCCTACATTGTCTAACAAGAAAACCACTGAACATGAATAGCGAGTTATTTTTAATGTGCACAAATGGCTAGAAAACTGGATACTTTTAATATTATACTTTCCAACTTTCACAGAAATGGTTTAACTTACATACATCTAACGCTGCAGTGAAAACAGATATGCCACCCCAAGTTTCCTTTCAGTCCTCTTAAAGAAGATATACAGCCCAAGTTAAACCCCTTAATAAATACCTAAGATGCAAGTAAAACGGGTACCAATGGAACAATAAAATTTACCTTTACATCTGTCCAGGGATTAAATACACAGGAGAGCAGCAAAGCACACAGCAGCTGTACAGTTCTGCAGGTCTATTTCCCAAAACTTCATTTTTCTACCAAAAAAAAAATTGCTTTCCATTCTATCTATTGTAGTTTTGTTCAGAACAGTAACATAGCTTTAAAGAGAGGAAAATCTCAAGGGGCATCATCCCAGTGGTATGGAAGAGTCAGGACACCCAGAACAGGCTCTCAGAAAAGGATGAGAGCTAAATGAATGAGAGCCCAACGAACTCTGCTTGACACTCCCCTTTCTCCCACTGGGGAGACTTACCACCAGCACAGCATATCTTCTCTGTAGGAGCCAAGAGAACATCAAGCTGTCTTTTTTATTATTATTTTTTAATTTTTTTTTGAGAGGTTTTTGCTATAGGGCACGTGTGCTCGCCAGAAAGACAGAGAGAGACAGAGAGACAGAAAGCGAGAAATCACCCCCCAGAGGGGATGGCCACGGCACAATCTCTTCTCCTCCATTCTCTTCTCAGGATCTTGAGCACGCATGCACATGCGCCCAGCATGAGTTTTAAGCCACCGGGTCCGGGACTCGAACCGTGGTCGACTACATGGGAGTCCAGCAACATAGCCATTACACTAACTGCTGGTCCCTAAATTCTTTTTTGTGTGTGTTTTTAAATTTGTTTGTGTTTTTTAACTTGCTAGAGAGCAAGTGTACTCAATGGAGAGAGAGAGAGAAAGACAGTGAGGGGACTAGCAGGTGGCATGGTGGTTAAGGCACTGGACTTCCATATGGCTGACCACAGTTTGCGTTCCAGATGCAGTGGCTTGAAAATCATGGTGGACATGCCCAAGATCCCAGAAGAGAATGGAGTAGAAGGGATTGCTGTGTGGTCATCCTCCCTAAAGGGATGATTTCTCACTTTCCCTCTCTGTCTCTCTTCTCAGCAAGCATACATGCCCTACAGCAAATGCCTAAAAAAAAGAGAGAGAAAGAGGGAAAATGAGAAAGCACCCTCCATGAGGGGTAGTCACACTGAGGTCCTTTCTCCTTTGGAATTTTGGTCATGCACACATACATGCCAGTGTGGTCTGGAACTTAAACCACACAGTCATTGGGATCCAGCCACCTTAACCATCACACCACTGGCTAGCTGTCTACCATTAAAAAGGTTGATGCTCCTCACTTTGAAAGGTGGGTTTTCTGCTCCCTGCCCTTGAATCTGGCTGCACTCATAAGTCCTGCTTCTATTAAGAAAATGTAGTGACAATGTGATTTCTGAGGGTAGATTAGAAAAGACCACGTAGTTTCTGCCTGTTTCTGTAGGTTCTCTTGGGGACCTCTATCGAACCCCAACCTTCATGCTTTAAGAAAACCAGGAAGTCCCACACAGAGGCCATGGGTCCCAGCAGATAGCCTCACATGCGGTACCAGCTGACTAGCATCACTCTGAGCATGCACAAGAAGCTCCGAGATGATGCCGGCCCATCTGTGGAGTCACTGCCAGCATTCAGCTCTTCCAGTGAAGACCAGGGACCTCATCAGCAATTTCAGTTCTGACCCACAGGACTCGAAAAGCGTTTATATCTTATTGTTTTATGCCACTAATTTTGGGATGGCTTGCTACTTTGCAATGGCAACTGGTATTGGATTTAAACCAGCCACATCAATAATTACGTAGCAATGTTTTAAGCACTCAGCGAGGGGGCAGCAGCAGTGGCACAGTTATAACACAATACTCTATGATGGTGACGCACAGAGAAGGTCTCAGGTCTACATCTGGAGGTCTCCCTGTTCACACTGAGCACATGTGCATGTGCTCATGACCTGGGCTGCCTGAGGCTGGGAGTGGATTGCTGTCTAAAGACGCTGTTGGGATTGATTGACTGGCTCTCAATCTAATGTCTCATTTTCACATGAAAGAAGTAAAAAAAAAAAAAAAAAGGTAAGCTTTAAAAAAATTATTTATTTAATTTATTTATTTTTATGTTGCTATAGGGCACAAGCGCTCTCTGGGGAGAGAGAGAGAGAGAGAGAGAGAGAGAGAAAGAGAGAGAGAGAGAGAGAAGGAAAGCGAGAAAGCAAGCCACCCAGTCTGGGACTTGAACTGAGGTCAGCCCTTAACTTTTTTTTTTTTTTTTTTGGAGGTTTTTCACCGTCGCGCCGCGTGCGCTCGCCAGACAGACAGAGAGAGACATAGAGACAGAAGGCGAGAAATCACCCCCCAGGGGGGATGGTCACGCCGCAATCCCTTCTCCTCCATTCTCCTCTCGGGATCTTGGGCACGCACGCACACGCGCCCGGCGTGAGTTTTAAGCCACCGGGTCCGGGACACGAACCACGGTCGACTACGTGGGAGTCCAGCGACATAGCCATTACGCTAACTGCTGGTTCCCAGCTCTTAACTTTTAAAACAAACAGATGGAACACTCCATGAGAAGGTAGCAGTTGGCAGGTGAAATAAGATCACAACCAACAATACACTGCCTACGACAAACTCCCCCCCCCTTTTATTTTTTAAGAGAGATTTTTGCTATAGGACACATGAGCTCACCAAAGAGACAGAGAGTGACAGAAAGCTAGAAATTACCCATCGGGGGGCATACCGCAATCCCTTTTCCATTCTCCTATTGGGATTTTAGGCCCACATGCACACATGCGTGGCGTGAGTTTTAAGCTGCTGGGTCTAGGATGTGAACCACCGTCAACTAATGTGGGATTTCAGCCATGCGACCATTATGCCATCTGCTGGTCCTCAATAAACTCCTTTAATTATGAAGATACAAATAAGTTAAATGTATAAGGATATACCATGAAAACACTAATCAAATGAAAGTTGCTACTGTTGCTTTTTTTTTTTTTTTTTTTGAGAGGTTTTTGCTATAGGGCGTGTGCACTTGCCAGAAAGACAAGAGAGAGATAGAGTGAGAAATCATCTCCCAGGGTGGATGGCCATGCTGCAATCCCTTCTCCTCCACAAGAATAGGACTATTTTGGGAACCAGCAGTTAACGTAATCGCTATGTCTCTGGACTCCCACGTAGTCCCACGCAGTTTGCGTCCCGGATCCGGTGGCTTAAAACTCACGCCGGGCGCGTGTGCGTGCGTGCCCAAGATCCCGAGAGGAGAATGGAGGAGAAGGGATTGCCGCGTGAC
>NW_006205008.1:431017-455891 GCF_000334495.1 Tupaia belangeri chinensis
TCCTTCAGGTAGATACCAAGGAGTGGGATTGCTGGATTGTATGGTAGTTCTATTTGTAGATTTTGGAGGAATCTCCAAATTGGTCTCCACAGTGGTTGGATCAATTTACATTCCCACCAGCAGTGTAAGAGAGTTCCCTTTTCACCGCACCCCCTCCAGCACTTACCATTTTTTGTTTTTTTAATCTTAGACATTCTGACTGGGGTTAGGCGATATCTCATTGTTGTTTTGATCTGCATTTCTCTTACAATGAGGGATGTTGAGCATTTTTTCATATGCCTTTTAGCTATTCGTATGTCATCTTTAGAGAGTGGTTTTTTCAACTCATTCTCCCATCTTTTAATAGGATTGATTGTCTTTTTCTGGAACAGCTGCTTGAGTTCCTTGTGAATTCTGGTTATCAGTCCCTTGTCTGATGCATAGTTTACAAAAATATTTTCCCATTCTGAGGGCTGTCTGTTCACACTAATCACTGTGTCTTTTGCCATGCAGAAACTTCTTAGTCTGATGTAATCCCACTTGTCTATTTTAGGGATCATAGACTGTGCGTTGGAAGTCTTATTTAAGAAGTTTTTCCCTACCCCAATGTCTCCCAGATTTTCCCCGGTGTTTTCCAGGAGCAGTTTTATAGTTTGAGGTCTTAGATTTAGATCTTTGATCCACCTTGACTTTATTTTTTGTCAGAGATGACAGGTAGGGGTTCAGATTCATCTTTCTGCAAGTGGAGATCCAGTTTTGCCAGCACCGGTGTGAGTTTTAAGCCACCGGGTCCGGGACTCGAATCGCAGTCGACTATGTGGGAGCCCAGCGACATAGCCATTATGCTAACTGCTGGTTCCCGCTACTGTTGTTTTAATGTCAAAGTAGACCTCAGAACAAAAAATATCACCAGGGAAAAAAGAGACATTTCATAATGAGAACAGGGTTCATTCATTGAGAAAACATGAGGAAAATGTATTTACACCCAATAACAAGGCTTTCAAATAAATGAAACAAACAAAAAAATGACAGAAATAAATGACTTGCAATTACACTTGAAGATTTCAACATTATCTCTTCGTATCTGACAGAAAATCAGAAAGGCTGTTCAAGACTTGAACAATACAATTATTACGAAAGACAATTCTTGATGGTCACTTGCACGTCTGCACACTTTGTGAGCAGAGGCACTGGCTGCCTTTGTTGCAGGCTAACTTTTCAGAAATATTTGTATAGCCAATGGTTTTGAAAGGAAGATAGGTCTCACTCAGGAGCGAAGGACAGGTTTGTTTACTGTCCAATAAATCAAAGATATGTCTTCCTCCAGGTAAAGGGAAGTTCGTGTAGAGCCTCTACTTGTCGAATATTCGAGCACTGCCAGTTCCTAGGCTGTGACTCAAACCCATATGTGTACAGTATTTACCTAGGACGCTGCACCTTCCCCCACAGAACATGAGAGGCAGAGGGGACAGTCACAGACATGGAACTCTTACATCGAACTCTTACATCTTCCTATGCTGTGCATAATAAAAATCTTTGTCTTCAACCCTGTGACCCATGTCTTCTGCTAGCATGCAGGGGTAATCTAAGTCTTAGTTTACAAAGAGGGAAAAAGATCTCAGACTGCGTAAGTCTTCAACAACCATCAATCACTTGACCCAAAGGACTTTTAGAGAATATTCCACCCAATGCTTTTTTGAGTTTACATTCAACACTAAAACAGACAAAATTCAGTCATTAAAAAAAAGTCTTATGGGAGCCAGCAGTTAGCGTAATGGCTATGTTGCTGGATTCCCACGTACTCGACCGTGGTTTGAGTCCTGGACCTGGTGGGTTAAAACTCACGCCAGGCGCGTGTGCATGCATGCCCAAGATCCCAAGAGGAGAATGGAGGAGAAGGGATTGCGGCGTGACCATCCCCCCGGGGGGTGATTTCTCGCTTTCTGTCTCTTTCTCTCTCTCTCTGCCTGGTGAGCGCACGTGCCCTATAGCAAAAACCTCTCCAAAAAATAAAAAATAAAAATAAAAGTCTTACTGAATTTAAGAGAATTGAAATAATACAAATATATTTTTGGATATAATAAAATTAAGTTATATAGCAGTAATGGAAAGATATCTGTAAAATCCTCAAATATTTGGAAATCCAAAAAATAAATTTCTAAATAATCAGTGGGTCAATGATGAAACCTAAAGGGAAAATTAAGAAATATCCTAAAGTACTTTAAAATTTTTTTTAAGTATCAAAATTTAAGGGATGCAACTAACACACACAGAGAGGAATTAACAGCGTTAAGTCCTGTGTTATCAACAAAGAAAGGTCTCAGATTAAGTTTATGAGCTAGGAAAAAAAGAAAAAATTAAATGTAAGCCAAGAAAAAGAAAGGAAATAATACAAAGCAGAAACTAGAGATATCACAAAAAGATAAAATCAATAAAGTAAAAAACTGGTGATTTAAAAACTAATAAATTCATTAAACTCTGATTCAGTTTACAAGGAAAGAAGGGGAAAAGACACAAGCTCTAATAACAGAAATAAAAAGGAAGCCATCACTGCATATCCTACAGATATTAGAAGCATTATAAAAATGTAATGTCAATAAGCTTGGTAGCAAAGATGGAAAAAGCAAATTGTTTAAATAACAAAAATGACTAAAACCGACTCAAGAAGAAATAGAGAACCTAGGAAAAAACCTACCTATTAAATGAACCTATAACTTACAAACTTCCCACAAAGTTTCAGGACCAGATAGTTTCACTAGTGATTTTATTCAAACATTTAAAAAAAGAAATACTACTCCCACATATGCTTAAAACTTAAGGGTGAATTATCCATATGTCAAAAATAATAGAAACTATTGGGGCCAGCAGCTGGCGTGGTGGTTAAGGATGCTGGACTTCCATATGGCCAACTGTGGTTTGAGTTTACATTGTCCCGGTTGTGGCGGCTTGCTTCCTCGTTTTCTCTCTCCCCCGCTTTGTCCCTCTCTGGTCAAATTAAAAATTAAAAAATAAAGAAAGTTAAATAAAATAATTTTTAAAAAATAATAGAAACTATTTAAAGATTATGAATTCCACATGCACACAGATGCAAAAATCCTTTTAAAATATTATAGAAAATAGCAATATATAAAATGAACAACACTACATGATTAACTGGGGCTTATCCCAGTAATGATACTTAGGTTTAATATCTAAAAATCAATTAATTTAATTCTTCATACTAGCATTCTAAGTACAAAGAAGAAAAACCATATGATCATCTTAACAGATACACAAAAAGCATTTCACAATATTCAACACTTCATGAGATGATGTCAACAAGACAGCAGATTAGGAAGCTCCAGGCTCTCATTTATCCATGGAAATATCAAGCAAAGTAACTTCAGATTGATTAAAATAGTTCTGCAAGAGCTCTAAAAACCAGTCAAGGATCTACAGCAATTAAGCAATCCCAAATCAAGAAAAATGTCATACTCAAAATCAAAGAAATTTCATGATTTTTTGCTTGTCCTTCACTCTCTCTGAAGTGGTGCAGCAGGGAGGAAGTGACCTGATTTTTGGTTTCTTCCCTCATGACCAAAGGGAAGGAGTAAAATTTTTTACAACATTTTGGCCTATCTATGGTCCACCCGAGGGACTGCTTCATTCATTGCCTGCCTTAGAGTTCCAATGAAAACAGTGACACAGTTTGGAAGCTACAGAAAGCACAGGCAAGCACTGCAGGGGGCTGCAGATCTGTGAACACTTGCAGGCAAGAGATGATGGGCAGAGGAAAACAGTAAACCATCTACAGCTGTGTGAAGAAACAGGTATGAGACTCGGAGAAATTAAGACACATAAAGACAGCCAATGTATATTAGGGAGTTGGGAGAGAGATGGGAGCAAACAGGCCCAGGGAAGATATATGCCTGGTAAAAGGTTCGAGACCTTAACCCTTCATACTGGGTAAACTAGTGAAGATCTTTCTCCACAGAAAGCCAGACTGCAAACTGTGATAGGTGGCTGACCTTTTCAAATGATTTAAAAAAAAAAAAAAAAATCACAAGGTATACAAAGAAACAAGGAAACCCAGTCTACTCAAAGAAACAATATGAATCACTGGAACCTAACCCTAAAGAAACATTTGGCTTGGACTTACTAGACAATGAATTTTTTAAAACTCAAGTATAATCAAATATCAAATAATCAAAGCTAAAGCACGCGCGTGTGTGTACACACACACACACACACACACACACACAAATTAATAGAACTCTCTACCCTCCATCCTGACCATACAACCACCTAGAAAAGTTAAGACAAAATAGATTACAGGCCCAGCCACAGCAGCACAGATGGTAGGGCACTTCCGAGTAATGGTGGAGCTATGTAGGAGGCCCTGGGCTCAGATCCTGGGTTGACCTGAACACACTGGGCACCCATGATCTTGACTGGTAGGAAGGCTGGCTGGAAGGGTGTGGCATGATGAGACGCTGTCATGGGTAACTGTGTCTGTTTATCTTTCTTTCTCTCCCATGAAAGAAATGAATGAAATACTTCAAAGAATAGATTACATATCTAAATGTAAAAGCTAACACTATAAACCTTTAGAAGACCCAGCAGGTGGCAGGGTAGTTAAGGTGCTGAACTCCTAGATGGCTGACCAGGAACCAGGAAGCTTGTTTTCTCACTTCCTTCTCTTGCTCTCTTCCCCCTCCCTCTGCCCTATAGCAAAATTCAAACAAGTAATAACAATAAATAAAATTAAATAAATAATTCATAAAAGACTTTTGGAAGAAAACACAGGTGAAAAATCATAAACTAGGGATAAGCAAAACATTTTTAGTCTCCAAAAACTGAAACATAACAGAAAAAAAATGACAAAGATAAGCTTCATCACATTTTAAAACTTAAGGCACTTTGAAGGATGTATTTAGAAAATGAAAAGGCAAACCACAAACTGAGTGTTTTCTTGGAACATATATATCTGATCCCGGAATAGTATTTAGAATATAAAAAGCTTACACCTTAATGCAAAAACAATATTATTTTTAAACGGGTAAAATGTCTGAATAGGCACTTCACAAAAGAACAACATAGCATATGAAGAAATGATCAAAGTCAAATCATCAGGGAAATTCATAATTAAACAACACTGGGAGACCATTATACACCTGTGAGAAAAACTGAAATAAAGACAGACAATACTACATGTTGGTCAACATGTGGAGCTATCGGAACTTTCATACATTGATGATGAGAATGGGGATCAGCACTTGGCGTAATGGCTATTTCGTCACATGTAGTTGACCACAGTTCAAATCCTGGACCCAGTGGCTTAAACTCATGCCAGGTGCCTGTGCATGCGTGCCCAAGATCCCAAGAGGAAAATGGAGGAGAAGGGATTGTGGTGTGGCCACCTCCCCGGGGGTGGTGGTGGTGATGTCTCGCTTTCTGTCTCTCTCTGTTTCTGGCAAGCACATGCACCCTATAGAAAAAGATTCTCAAAAAAATTTAAAAAAAAAAAAGAGAGAATGTAAACCAGTTGACAATTTCTTACGATATTAAATACATACTATCACACAATCTGAAGGCAGGTGCTGCAGGGGACTGCAGCTGTAGGCCAGAGATTAAGGGCAGAGGGAAACAATAAAACATCTATAGCTCTGTGAAGAAACAGGTATGCAACTTGGAGAAAAATTAAGACACATTGTCATTAAAACACATTATTCCTAATCATCACTGGATACAATTTCAATCCTAAGCTTTTATCCAAAAGAAATGAAAATGCATGACTATACAAAACTGTTATGAAAATGTTTACAGCAATTTATTCATAATACTTCAAAATTAGAAATAATTCCAATTACTACTAATAAGTGAATGTTGATAAGTGAATTGGTATATTGGTATATTGTGATACTCCTAATAAAAGTAATCAACTACTCATATAAGCTACAACATGGATAAATCTCAAAATCATTATACTGAATATAAAAAGTGGGACACAAGAGTATATGCTGTATTATTCTGCGTATATGAAATTATGTAAAAGAAAAAGTTAATCTATGATGACAGAAAGCAGATCAGTGGGTAATAAAAAGAGAGCTGGGAAAGGAACTAACTATAAAAAGGCAGTAGAAAGTTTTGGGGATAACTGAAATGTTTTCTTTCTTTCTTCCTTCCTTCTTTCCTTCCTTCCTTCCTTTCTTGAGAGGTTTTTGCTATAGGGCGTGTGCACTCGCCAGAAAGACAGAGGGAGACAGACAGACAGAAAGCAAGAAATCACCCCCAGGGGGGATGGCCACAACACAATCCAATCCCTTCTCCTCCATTCTCTTCTCGGGATCTTGGGTATGCACACACATGCACCCGGCATGAGTTTAAGTCACCGGGTCCGGGACTCAAACCGCGGTTGACTACATAACCATGGTCAACTACATGAGAGTCCAGTGACATAGCCATTACACCAACTGCTGGTCCCAAAATGTTTTATTTCTTGACTGTGGCAGTGAGTATAAGGATAACCACTCTTAAAACATACTTACAAGGTATATTTTATTGTATGTAAAATTTTACTTAATAAAGTTGATTTTTAAAAATATTTTAATCAGGGAAAAAGTTAGCGTAATGGCTATGTCGCTGGACTCTCACATAGTCGACCATGGTTCGCGTCCCGGACCCTGTGGTTTAAAACTCACGCCGGGCACGTGTGCGTGCCCAAGATCCTGAGAGGAGAATGGAGGAGAAGGGATTGTGGCATGACCATCCCCCCAAGGGGTGATTTCTCGCTTTCTGTTTCTATGTCTCTGTCTGTCTGGCGAGAGCACGCGCCCTATAGCGAAAATCTCTCAAAAAAAATTTAATCACAATAACACATCATTATAATTATATGTACTAAAATCAACAAAAGAAACATTAAAAAGAAAAATCCGCCCTTAATCCCATTATCCTAATAATTTTTTTTTTTTAATTTTTGTAGTAAGGTGTGTGCTTGCCAGAGAGAAGGAAAAGGGGGAAGTGATAAATCACTCTCTAAGGGGGACAGCCATGCCACAATTCCTTCTTCTCATTTGCCTCATAAGATTTTGGGCACGCACGCACACACCCAGCATGATTTTTCAAGCCACCAAGTCTGGCACTAGTAAAGCTTCATCATTTCTGTTTTCCTTCTAATTTTAGTCTGATGCATATATATTTTGCAGTTATTATCATTTTATATAAATAATTTTGCATCTGGATCTGGCTTTTTAGTAACGTTATATGCACTTTTTACATTTTGTAGACTAAGAAAAATAAAGTGTCTTATTGAGGTGATGTGTTATAACTTGCTTATTTGCCAGTGGCCAGACATTTAAATTATTTCTCATTTTCTTCAGTTATAATTATTTATTTATTTATTTTTAGAGTTTTATGCCTTAGGGTGCATGCACTTGTCAGAAAGAAAGAAAGAGACAGTGAGAGGGAAGTGAGAAATCATCTTCCAGGGAGGATGGCCACACCTCAATCTCTCTTCCTCCATTTTTCTCCTGGGATCTTGGGCACACACACACATACACACATGCCCAGTGTGAGTTTCAAGCCACTGGGCCCAAGACTCGAACTGTGGTTGGTCGTGTCTGGTGACATAGCCACTACATCATCTTCTGACCCCTAGTTATAAACAATGAACATCTTGCCATACAAAGATTCTTCTTAATCTGACTATTGCTTTGGATAAATTCCAGGAGCCATGGCTAACTTTTTCTTTCATGTTACATTTTTTTTGTTTTAGAAACTGCATTCATTTCCTAGGAGTGCTCTAAGGGAGAAACACATACTGGGTGGTACCATGGAAAGTTATCTCGCAGTTTCAAATGCTAGAATCCTGAGAGCACGGTATCCTCCAGATTGGTCCCTCATAAGGGCTCTGAAGAAAAACCTGCTCCATGCCCTTGCCCTAGCTTCTGTAGCTTCCTGGCAATCTTTCTTATTCCTTGGTTCGCAGAAGTGTAACCCGGATCTCTGACTTCCCATGGCACTCCCTGTGCATGTATCTCTATCCAAACTTCCCCTTTTTATAAGGACACCAGCTATACTGAATTAGGGCCCTAACCTCAGCCAGTATGATCTCATCTTCACTAATCACATCTGCAATAATCCTATTTACAAATAAGGTCACATTCCGAGGTAATGGGGGTTAGGACTTCAACATATGAATTCAGGAGGTGAGGTGGGGGATAAATCAACCCATAGTGTAAGTAATACAAACTTGTTTTTAAAAACTTAAAAGGTAATACATACACACACACACAAAGAAAAGGTAAAGTCTGTTCTCGGTCTCTAGCAAACATATCAACATCTTAAATTTTGCTGCTTTTGAAAAACACCTCAGACTCTTAGGAACCAGCATTTGTCCTGTTGATATATCAGAGATTGCATCTAGAATGTAAATTCTTATTCATTATAAATGGTAGAGGAGCTAGTTTCTGAGAATCTTTAAGCTTTTAAGTTTAGCTCATGGCAGTGTATTTTTCAATTGGCTTTAGAATCACACCTAGGCCCAAAATGGCCTGCTACTTACTACCCAGCAAACTCTCTCTCCAAACATCAGCTCTCCCAAGTACAAAACAGGATAATAACACCTACCTTCATGGAGCTGTGAACAGTTCATGCTTGTATGCCACATGTTTAATTAACAGTAACGTCTTCCTTTTATAATTGCTGTGGGCATATGCTCATCAGGGAGAGACAGAGAGATGGCGAAGGGGGCAGAAAGCACCCCTCAATGGGATGTGATCACACTGCAATTCTTTCTCCTCCATCTCTCCATCCTGTCTGGATTTGGAGCATGCACACACACGTGTCCAGTATATTTTTCAAGTTGCCGCGGTCAGGACTTGAATTGTAGTTGGCTATGTGCAATCCCTTAACCACTATGCTATGGGGCTGGCCAGTAACACTAATCTTTTGAAAAAATATGTATTTAAAACATTTTAAATTGTAGTAGAAAATACACAATATGAAACTTACCACCTGAACAATTTCTTTCTTTCTCTCTCTCTCTCTTTCTTTTAAAGATATTTTTGCTATAGGGCACATGTGCTAGCCAGAGACAGAAAGACAAAAAGTGAGAAATCATCCCCCTGGGTGACTGGACATGCCACAATCCCTTCTCCTCCATTCTCCTCTTAGGGTTTTGGGCATGTATGTACATGCACCCGGTGTGAGTTTCAAGCTGCCAGGTCCAGGACTCAAACCATGATCAGCCATGTGAGAGTCCAGCAACATAACCATTATGTCATTTACTGGTCCCTACCTTAATCATTTCTAAGTATATAGTTCAATAGTGTTAAGTCCAAACAGTCTCAAATTTAACAATGGTTCAACTTAACCATGTTTCAACTTTAGCATAAGTTTGAGGAGAGGTAAGAACCCTATCCTGAATCAAAGGGCCCACATATTTCAGAATGCTTTCATCTCACAAAACTACTACTCTGTACCCACTAAATCACTCCCTATTCATTCTACTTTCTGTTTCTATGAATTTGACTACTTTAGATATTTTATAGAAATAGAATCACACAGTATTTGTTACACTGTTTTTAATACATGAAAATGAAGGTATGTAAGTTAGAAAAGATCTCACTCGCACAGTCAGGACAGACCTGGACCTTCTGATCCCTAAAAGAGTGACTCATCTGAGGTTATTTTGTAATTTCAGTTGAATTATGAAGGCCTTCTGATAGCCAGAATTTTTAAAACTACTCCTTAGGTCTACCATAGAGTAAAGGACTATTCAAACCACAAACCTTTTAAAAGACCTGGAAATCAAGATTTATGGGCTTAAATATGCCTGGTTCCTTTGCCATGCTAATTTACAGAAACTCCACTGCTGTCAGTACTAAACAGAACCAGATCTGATAGGAACAATAGCTAAACCAAGACAAAGTATAACAATCTCTAGGTCAAAAAGAATAAGCCAATTACAGTTACCAGCTCACAATGCCTGGGTCCTGGGAGAAATGTCAGCTCCCTAAAGAAATGCATATGTGGTCTGGGAAACAACTGAACTTCAAAACAGATGTAGAGATCACGCAGCCACGTGTGTTATAGACATCGAGTTCCTCATGGTGGCTACTCACTAAGACACGTCCCCCACTGTAGACAAGACTGTTTAAATTTATTTTTCACAAGCATTTATCCCTAAACATCCCAAGAAGCACTATCCAGGAAATTTAGATTGAAATTCAACGAGCCTTGTCTTAGGAACACATCAGATCTGTAATGCGAAGATGGGAAACTCCCTTCACTTCAGGCTGGGGCACGACAGAGCCAGGGAGGAGGGGCACGCTGGGGGATAGAGAAGGGGATCTGGTCAATGTTCTATTAACTAAGCCAACTCAATTAAAGCTATAGTTTAATGGAAAAGCCAACATGATCATAAAACAAAAATAAAACAAAACAAACATAAACCAGGTCATCCGGAGAACATCACTAAACATCTCAAACATCCTGTTCCTAATTGGCAATAAATGTCTTGATCTGGCCTATTTGAGCAGTGGCAACTTGCTAGAAAACAATCTCATTACAATTTTAGTCAGAATGAGAAGAACTGCATCTAAATGAAATTAAAGAAAAAACAAAACAAAAAACGGAAAACAAACCAAAAACTAGCCAGGAACATAAATGGAATCTCCGTTTACCTCTTCAGAGGAAACAAATATTCATTCTGGGAAGTTTAATAAGAAGTTCTGTGTATTCACATTAATGACTTAAAAGAAGATTCCCCTCAAAACATGCATATATAAAAAATAAAAGAAACATTCACAATTAGACAGCATGTGTGGGGTAAAGTGTAGGTCTTACCAAACGGACTCAAAATACTTGTGGATGAGAATGGTAGTGACTTTTACATTTTCCAGAGCATTGCAAAATATAAAAATAACCATATTTATATCATAAAACTAGGAAATGCTGAGAAAATTGTATCAGATTAAATAAAAACATGATATTTAACAAAGCAGATGCCATTTCATGGATTCACTAAACATACATGCTGCACTTAGTAGGTCACCAGCAGGATTCCACTGCCCTAATACAGTATGGCAGAAAGCTTCTGTGATTTCCAAAGCTCAAAAAAAGAAAAACCACAGTTATACAATTATAAAGAAATGCTTCATACTTTGTCTTTCTCAGTTGCCTGTTTCTAAGTCACTTTTATCCAACAGAGAAACAGGGAGTGAAAGAAAGGGCTGATTTGTACCATATTCCCTGAACTATGGTCCCAAGGATGCAAAGGAACACTGACAGGCAGCGAGGAGGGCAAGAAGTGAAGACGGACTCTCCGTGCCATGGTCCAGGACACGGCCAGGAGGAAGATGGAGAGCATGGGATGTGTTGCTCCTGCTCCTCTCTCGTACGTTCTTACATGGCTGACTTCAGGGATCCTGACAGCCACCCCCAAATCCTGCTTTTCTCTTTCAGATGGAAACAAACCACCCAGTCCTCAGGTTCCAGAATGCCCACCCACTCCCCAGGTTGGCAAAGCAGGCGGGAAAGGTGTTGTCATCTGTGGAGGATGCTGTGCTGTGCCAGCTGCATCCTCCTCAGCTGTCTCTGCCTCGCCTTGCCTGAAATCACACACCCGGCCCACAGTGGCCACATCCCCATGGCTGATGAATGCAGTGTTGGAAAGCCCTCACCCTCCCATCTCAGTGCAGAAACACTTTGGAAGGTCTCCCATTTCCATCCCGAAGGCACAGGGGAGCTTCTGTGAAGACTGCATTGCAGCTGAACTTTTCCCTCTGCACAATCCTGCCTCCTTCCTCTCCCCTCCACAGCTGTGCCTCCCCAAAGCACTCTCTGCACACTAATCTCCACTGCAAAGTCAGATATCCTGAGAGCCCAACCTATGACATCATCTCTTAACCCCCCACCTCTCCCCTCCAGAAGAACTGATCTAGTTAGTCGGTTTAAAACAGGAGACTGAAAATGCCCAGTCCCGTACACTCATGTCCCTGACTGACCTGTCTTTCCTGCAGAAGTGTGTTCTGGCCTACTGCTACACCACACTTGGCCAGCAGGCTGGTGCCTGGCCATGGAGGCCTCTGGGGGCTCAGCTTACCCATGCCTGGAAGGGACCTGTCTACCAAATCCAGAGGGGCCCAACTGAATCAAAGACATCGGCAGCATTCTTGAATCTGTTTTAGGAGTAGAGGAACTGACATTGTGGTTTCTAATTCCCTGTTTCTGCTATCTTATTTCTCAAATGGTTCTTAACACAGGAGAAGACAGAGGTATTATTAATCTCCTAAAACCTCACATTTTCCCTCACTGTTCCTCTTCCCTTTCCCTAACATCCAGTCAGTACCAAGCCATGCCCGTCTGCACTCCTGAATGTATTTTCAACACTGAATCCACCATCTTATTTATATTTACATGTGTCTACAACTTTTGTTTATATCCCTTAAACTAAAAATCAGATACTTAACTGCTGGTGGGAATGTAAATTGGTCTAGCCACTCTGGAAAACAATATGGAGGTTCCTCAAACACCTACAAATAGAACTACCATATGATTCAGCAGTCCCATTCCTGGATATCTACCCAAAGGACAGGAGAATGCTCAGCCAGAAAAGCGCTTATACATCAATGTTTGCTGTGGCATTATTCACGATTGCTAAGACATTGGAACCAACCCAAATGTCCACATACAGATGAATGAACTGAAGAAGTATGGCACATATACTCTATGGGATACCATTCAGCCATAAAAAAAAACAAAAACAAAAACGAGACCCAGGCATGTGATAGAAAGTGGTCGAATATGGAAGATTTATTGTGGAGTGAAGAAAGCCAGGCTATGAAAGAAAGATATTGAATGTCTCCACTTAATATATACTGATTGTCCATTCTCTATGGTAGAGACTGAAAGATTGGAGGACATAAAAGCAGTGAAAATAGGTATGGATGCTGGAGACAGTGTGGAAGGAAGGTAGGAAAAGGGAAGAGTATAGAGAAGGAAATCAGGGAGAAAAAATAGAGAGGCAAGAAGACATTTGTGTGGGACACAGAAATGGTTTACCACCTGTTGACGATAATGTGTATAGTATTCTCAACTGGACTGGTTTGAGATGTATTTCATGTTGGGTAAATTCTCTTTACAAGCCAAATGATGTACAGCGATCATGTTTAAAAAATTATAATAATAATAAAATAAATTCTAAAAATCAAGTACTTAGTCAAATTCAGTATTTAAAGAAATGTATCCTTGGAGTAAATAAGACACCCCCCAATGCAATTATGTCTCTGAGTTTCAAAACCCTTCATAAAAAATAGTTATTAAATCCCCAAAATAAGTCTGTTGTTTTAGAGTACTGTTGATTTTCAGTTACAAAATCCTAAACCAAACTGGCTTAAATAGGAAGGGGATGTATTTGAGCATGTAAGTACAAAAGAGGATTGATCCATTTTCCTGACAACGGTGCCTACAATCTGTTTTTTTATTTCTCTTTTTCTCAGCTATGTTTTTTCAGGACTAATTCCATTCCAGGGAGGCTCTGATCCTGTGGTCCTGTGATGACTGAAGGCAACTTCGGGGACTATGTGCGACTTAATTCATGTTCATCAGTTAATGCAATCCACCTTCCAGTCATGCAAACCAAAGTTACAGAATTGCTCTAGCTGTGGTGAGGAGTGCTGCTAAAACACTTGTGCTCTGTAGGCTGGGACCACACAGGAAGCCCAGGTTCAATTCCCAGTCCAACCTAAAGGCCAAATGTGGTGGCATGTCCCTGTAATACCGGCAACTGGGGCGGCTGAGGCAGGAGGATCACAAGCAATATAGCAAGACCTTATCTGAAAGAGAGTCAGGCATGGTGGCAGGAGCTGTGAGTGCCAGCCAAGAACCTAAGGCAAGAAGACTGTGAAAATGAGACATCTCTCTCTCTCTGTCTTTCTCTCTCTCTCTCTCTCTCTCTCTATAAAATAATAAAAAATGAACAAACAACAATGAAGGGTCTGTTTTTCTCTTCTGCCCTCTAATTCTCCAGGATGCTCACTTTTTTTTTTTTTGAGAGGATTTTGCCATACAGCGCATGTGCTCTCCAGAAAGACAGAGAGAGACAGAGAGACAGAAAGTGAGAAATCTCGCCCTAGGGAGGATGGTCATGCCGCAATCCCTTCTCCATTCTCCTCTCAGGATCTTGGGCACACACGCACATGTGCCCGGCGTGAGTTTAAGTCACTGGGTCTGGGACTTGAACCGCAGTAGACTACATGGGAGTCCAGTGACATAGCCATTACGCTAACTGCTGGTCCCTAGAACTGAATCTCTTCACCCATCACTGGCCCACTTTGGGCCATGTGTCCACCCTGACTAATCACTGTTGCCAGGGGATACAGAGGCTGTACTTCCTAAGCCAGTTAGGGCCCACCGTGACAGCTAGATAGACAACTCTAACCCAAAATGAATGTGCAGCTACGAAATTACTATTTGGAAAGTAGAAGAGAAGGAAAGATGGACACTGGAAAAGCAATGATTAAGTATCCACTACATACAAGAACACAAAAATTCAATTACCAATTAACCTTTAAAAGTAAAAGAAACTCAGGCCCGCAGTTGGTATAATGGCTATGTCGCTGGACTCCCATGTAGTTGACCACAGTTCGAGTCCCAAACCCGGTGGCTTAAACTCACACTGGGCGCATGTGCGGGCATGCCCAAGGTCCTGAGAGGAGATTAGAGGAGAAGGGATTGCGGCATGGCCATTCCCCCTGGGGAGTGATTTCTCACTTTCTATCTCTCTGTTGTTCTGGCGAGTGCACATTCCATATAGCAAAAACCTCTCCAAAATAAATAAATACATACATACATACATAAATGAAACTCTTTCAGTTGTAGAAAGCAAAGCAACTAGTATACAGATAGGAAAAGGTCTTGCATTTGTCTTTACAAAAGTAAAATAAAAACAAAGTGGAGGCCCAGCCAGGGTGGTGGAGCAGTGTGTGTCATGCAGGAAGTCATGTGAAAGCTGATTCCTGGGTCAACAGGCACACGAGGCACACAAATGTCCATGATTCAGGTTGCCAGGGAAGGCCACGGGGAGGATCGCAGCATGGGACCCTGCTGTGGGTGCCTATCTCTCTCGCTCATTCTCTCTCTCTCAACAAATACATACGCTTAAAAACAAAAAAGAAAAGCCAGCGTGGAACTGTGGAGGACAACGCTCTAGCATCCCAGCCTTGGTCCCTGAATGTGGCTTTGCCTCTGCTTTCCTCTCTTAACCCTCAAGAAATAAGCTATTTTCCTTTTAAACTACCAATGAAAATTGGGCAATAATTCCTTCTCTCCATTTCCATACCCCAGCTGGGACAGGCTAGCAAGGGTAGCAAACCATTCCAAGCAGAACAAGGGGAATCTGTACAAGGAGCAAATCTGTAAATACACTGGGCAGGTCTGGAGCAGGCATGGTAAGATCCTAGGACATGGGAAGATCCTGGCATGGCCTTCACGGTATGTGGGGTGCAGAGAAAAGGGAGTGGAAAGATCACAAAAAACTGCACATACAAAAGGCAGTCTGTGGATTTTAATAATGAGACCAGTGGCTAATAAAGCTAAGAATGTGGACTCCAAATGGTGTAGAAGATAATCCTTTGAGCTGTAAAGACAACGGACCGTTAGATCTAAGTTGAGTGATAGCTTACAAGTGGGCCAGCACGACAGCTCTAGTTGCCGTAAGAGTGTGGATTCCACCACAGACAGGGTTCACAGGGACACTTTGCATTTTCATGTACTCTCTGGCTATGCACTGCAGTCTGTATGTGCTCAGTAAGGGAGGTCTTTGATTATGCTATCCAACTAAAGTAACTATGCCATGGACACCTGACTCCAAACAATCCTTGCAAAGAAGTCAGAAATTTAAAAAACATAAGGAGAGTAACTAGGAGATGGCAGAACTAGTACTCCTCCTCCTACTGTGAGCTATCCATCGCTCTCATCCAAAGTTTAATCTGTAAATAAGTTGGCGAGAAGTTTTCAAAGTTACCAGGAAAACTATTCGAAATAATGAATTTGCACATTATCAATAATTCATTTAGTCACTGAAAAACTGTGCCAGGTACTAGTTGATTTGCTAAGAGTAAACAAGGATAATAAAAATCCATTTTATCCCTATAGATATAGTGGCCATTGAGATCTTCACCAAAGTGACCAATGACAATATGAACTGAAATCTCCCAAATTATTTTGCTTTTGAAAAAACTTGACAAGTAGATTCTAAAATGTATTTAATATTAATGCAAAGGTCTAATGTTAGTCAAGACTGTCTTGATGACGAAGAACAAGATGGAAGAACTTCCTCCTGGATAGCAAGACACTCAGGAGGCCACATTAATGATGACAGCATGGTGTTAGCAGGACAATAATGTATCAAAGTTCTCCAGAAAAACAGAAGCTGCATAATACACACACACACACACACACACACACACACACACACACACACACAGGCTTTTAAGAAACTGGCTCTTAGAGAAATTAGCAAATCAGAGAGCCAAGAGAGTCAATGGTGGAGTTCTGGTCCTAAAACCAGCAGGCTTAAGAACTAGGAAGAGCTGATATTCCAGTTTGAATCTAAAGACAAGGGGTAAAAAAACACAGATATCCCAGTTCAAAAGCTGTTGGACAGCTGGGAACAGCAGTTAGTGTAATGGCTATGTCGCTAGACTCCCATGTTGTCAACCGTGGTTCGAGTCCCGGACCTGGTGGCTTAAAACTCACACTGGGCGTGTGTGCGTGCCCAAGATCCTGAGAGGAGAATGGAGGAGAAGGGATTGCACTGTGGTCATCCCCTCTCGGGGTGATTTCTTACTTTCTGTCTCTGTCTGGCAAGCGCATGCTCCTTTTAGCAAAAATAACAAGCCGACGCCCCTTATAGAAAAAAAAAAAAAAAAAAAAAAAAAAGCTGTTGTACAGCAAGAATTCTTTCTCATTTAGGAGAGGTTCAGTCTTTTTGTTCCATTAAGGCCTTCGACTGATTGGACGAGGCCCACCCACAGACAGGAGGGCAATTTGTCTTCCTTGGTCTTCCAATTTAAATGTTAACCTCATCTAAAAATATACTCACAGAGTATAATGGTTGACCAAATATCTGGTCTCTTCAAGGTCTAATCAAGATGAGACACAGAATTAATCTTAACAGATAGATAATAAGACCAATGGAGAGATTAAAGATTGCATCTGCACATTCAAAGATGCCTGATTTATGATGAAGATAACACTGCACATCAGTGGGAAAATGATTTTTCAATTAACAGTGTTGGCCAGTGGGCTATCTCTGTGGACAGAAAAATGAAATGGACTCTTACCTAGGGCCATACAAAGAAAAAAAAGCAAACAAAATAGAACAAAACAAAAAATGGATCACAGACTTACATGGGAAAGGCAAACCAATATAATTTAAGAAGATAATATGGAAGGTCTTTATGACCTTGGAGTGGAGAAAGATTTTTTAAATAAGATACAAAATAATTAACCACAAAGAAAAATATTAGTAAGTTAGACTACAATAAAACTAAGCATAGATTTACTTTAAAAGATAATAAGGACTGGGACCAGCAGTTAGCGTAATAGCTATGTTGCTGGATTCCCATGTAGTCGACCGTGGTTCACGTCCCGGACCTGGTGGCTTAAAACTCATGCCAGGCGTGTGTGTGTGCGTGTGTGCCCAAGATCCCAAGAGGAGAATGGAGGAGAAGGGATTGCGGCGTGGCCATCCCCCTTGGAGGGTGATTTCTCGCTTTCTGTCTGTCTCTCTGTCTGGCCTGTGCACATGCCCTTGGGAAAAAACCTCCCAAAAAAAAAAAAAAAAAAGATAACACTGATCCAGCTTATGGTGTGGTGGTTAACATGGCTGAATCCCACATGGCCAATTTTGCAGTTTGAGTCCCAGACCTAGCAGCTTGAAAACACACCAGGAACGTGTCTGTGCATGCCCAAAATCCTAAGAGGAGAAATGAAACAGAAGGGATTGCGGCACAACCATCCCCCATAGAGGGTGCTTTCTTGCTTGTTTTCTCTCTCTCTCTCTCTTTCTCTATCTCTTTCTCTTTCGCACGCGAGCACATATATGCCTTTTGGCAAATTAAAAAAAAAAAATTCCAAAAAGATAGGAAAAAGTACTGTGACCTCAATCTCTAAATGGTAAGAATAGTTGTTGAATGGTGTTATTCGAAGCTGATTACAACTCCAAAAAAGTTTAATACTGTGATTCCAACACAACACATGCTAACACATGCCAAGCATCAGGTAGAAATTTTATTTCTTCTCTGTACTAAAGATGCAACTCAGTCACATTTTCAAATTCAATAATCTGCATTTGAAATACATTTTTCAGATTCTTAGTGTTTGATTCAGGCTATCCCAATTACACTTGTGATGCTCCATGAACCCAGAATGACCCAAGATTTTACGATCATTATTAGAACACCCTAGCACATATCAGACACCAAATAAATGTCTATTGAATGAATTAACCAATATTATAAAAATATGGCTGTTATACAATTTTCACAAGAATACTGGCTGACAAGGCATAAGTCTTTAACATGTAATACATCACTTTAAAGCTTTTATGGGAAAACTATCACCTCTAAGATAAAGTATACCCAAAATATATACGAATGACTTACAAGCCAACAACTACCCTCTCTCTTGCAGCATTTATAGCCAACATGATAAGATTAAGTAGATGATGACCTGCAAAAGGCACACGTAACTAACTAGCTTTAGATGGTTAAGAGTTCAAGAACAGAGCCCTATATTTTCTATCAGTTCATCACTTTCCGTACAGGCTTGTCTCATACAATGAGGAGGGGAGCTGCTGGGCCCATCTCCCACGTCCTCAACAATTCCCTACTGCATGGTCGCAGAGTAATGCATATCCAGGGCTTCCTCAATTTCCATCACACAGCTTAATAATTTGGTCTATGACTACCTTCTCTCTCCCTCTTCTCTGCAAAGTTCCCTGGAACAGCAACTAAAGTTTATCATCTCTGCTTTCTACCCTCCCCACCATTCCTCAGTCTGTGACAGTCTGGTTATTTCCCTCCACTACTCACGAAAACTACTCTCAGCAAGGTCTTTCCATCTAGCAGCTAAATCCAAGTAATGCTTTTCAATACTTCACGCACTATGGCCGCCCTGTCCGACACCGACAGCGACACCACGAGCAGAGACAGCAGATGTGGCTACTGCGCACGTCAATGCACTAAGCACAATGGAAGAACTGAATGTTTAATTTTATTTAATTTGAACTAAAGTAAGCTAAATTGACACTTGATTCAGTTATAAGTTTCTTTGAAACAATGTAAGTATGTGAATCTACTTTTTACCATACTTTTTATGAAATCTCAGTACAGATCACGAATTTATAATGGAGATTTAACGTCTGAAGTGAGAAGTAATATATACAGATATAGACCTAAGTTTTAGTGTAATACTCACTAGATTTCAAAGACATAGTATGAAAAAAAGATTATAAAATAATCCAATTCATAATTTTTATACTGATTGCACATTAAAGTGATGGTGCTTTGAGTGTACTGGATTTTATTTAATTTATTTTAAATTTGCTACAGGGTACGTGCACTTGCCAGAGAGAGATGGAGGAAAAGTGAGAAAGCGCTTCTCTAAGGGGGTGGTCACATCGAAATGCCTTCTCCATTCTCCTCTTGGGATCACATGCACACACACCCAGCATGCTTTCTAAGTTGCCAGTATGGGACTAGAACTGTGCAGTCAGTCATGTAGGATCCACCATCTTAATCACCATGTCACCAGTTGGTCCTTGATTTTTTTTTTTTAGATTCATGCCATTTCTTTTTTTTTTTTTTTTTTAGACCAGTTGGTCCTTGATTTTTTTTTTTTTTTTAGATTCATGCCATTTCATTTTTTTTTTTTAGATTTATGCTGAACCAAAGAGAGACAGAGAAAGGGAAAATGAGAAATCACCTCCCAGGGAGGACGGCCATGCAGCAACCCCTTCTTCTCCAGTGCCCTTCGGATTTTGGGCACGTGCATATACATGCCTGGCATGATTTTCAAGCCAATGGATCTGGGACCCAAACCACAGTTGGCTATGTGAAAGTCTAGCACTTTAACCAACATGCCACCTGCTGGCACTGGTTAAATATTTTTAAAATTTATTTTGTCTATTTCTGTCTTAAGTTTCTTAAAGTAGCTACCGGATATTTAAACATTATCCATGCCACATGTATTTTAATTTTTTTTTAATTGCCAGAGAGCACATGCATTCACCAGAGAAAGAGAAAAAGCACCCCAATGGGGCATGGTCACACCACAATCCTTGTTCCTCCATTTCCCCATCCTGTTAGGATTTTGGGTACACACACACACGCCTAGCGTGTTTTCTGAACTGCTGAGGCCAGGATTCAAACCATGGTTGGCCACAGGGGATCTGGTTCACTTAACTGCTACGCTCGCAGTGGGCCCTGTGGCATGTACTTTACTTCTACGGGGCAGTACTGCTCTACATCACTGAATCTGAGTGGTGACGCACTTCTCAAGTGCTACCGCCTTTCTCCTACTTCTTGGACTCCTCCCTTATTCTGTAGTGTCTATTACTCTTCCTCTAGCTCCTTAATGTCAGTCTCTCCCAAGGCTCTCTCTCGTCCTCCCTCTCATCCTTCTCTAGGTCCTCTCTGTGGGTGGCCTCACCTCATCCGAGGCTTCCTCTGTTCTCACACGCTGCTCACTCGACTATCAGCAAGTCAGCTCCCTCTCCTGAGAGTGGCATGTCCAACTACTCTGTACATTTCCACTTGCACCTAAGTACATCTGCTCTTAATTTGCCATTACATCTTTTAAAATGTTTACCTTATTAATATCTTATAAATCTGGCTCCTCTTCTCCATTTCATCCAGGCCCTCACTACTTCTCAACCTTATCACTATACTAGCTAAAAAAGTGCTATTCTTGCCCTCTTTCAAACCAATTTCCTTTTGCTGTTGACTTCTAAAACTTGCACCTGGCCATATGATTTCTGTTTAAATAATCAGGTGATTTCCCCATTGCCTTCAAGATGAAATAAAAACTTCTTATCATCACACACAAGGCTTGGAGCTATCTGATTTCATGCCTCATTCCCATCCCCCAAAGATCCCAAGGTCCAAGCATGTCTAAGCACCCGCCATTTCCTGAACACAACAATGACTTTCTCATCACCATGCTTTTCATGTTCTTTCTTTCTTTTTTGGGGGGAGAGGTTTTTGCTATAGGGTGCGTGTGCTCGCCAGAAAGACAGAGAGAGACAGAGAGACAGAAAGTGAGAAATCACCACCCAGTGGGATGGCCATGCCGCAATCCCTTCTCCTTCATTCTCCTCTCGGGATCTTGGGCATGCACGCACACGCGCCCGGTGTGAGTTTAAGCCACCGAGACTCAAACCGCAGTTGACTACATGGGAGTTCAGCGACATAGCCATTACGCTAACTGCTGGTCCCTTTTTCATGTTCTTTTTACTAACAGGTAGGTACATTTTCCTTGCTCTCCTAGCCAAATATCTCACCTACTAGCTCACTCAGCTAATAACCCCTGGGGAAATGTCTCCGAACGTCCAAGTCTGAGCAAGTGTCTCCCTCTGTGTCACCATCACACCTATGCACAGTTCTACCAATAACCCAGCCACACTGCCCTGAGTCAGCTGTTCTCATTCTATAAAGGAAGACGTTAAGAGTTTTAATTTGACTTCTCTGAACAATACTTAGTAAGTTACCCATTCATAAATGGACACAGTATTAAACAAGGAGAAAACAAAGAATAAAATGTAGGGTTAGAAATTTTATTTTTATTTATTTTTCAATGTGAGATTATTTTTTGCTATAGGGCACAGGTGCTCACCAGAGACACAGATAAAGACAGAGAGAGAGAAAGTGAGAAATCACCCCCTGCGGGGATGACCATGTCACAATCTCTTCTCCCTCCATTCTCCTCTCTGGATTTTGGGCACACGCACACGTGTGCTGGGCATGAGTTTTAAGCTGCTGGGTCCGGGATTCAAATCATGGTCGACTGCGTGGGAGTCCAGCGATATAACCATTACACCATCTGCTGGTCTCATAGGGTTAGAAATTTTAAAATAGGCTAATAAAGTCTAGGCTAAATGAAGAAAGTTAACTCGATCATCCTAAAAACATTATTGGATGACCTATATCAGGATTTAATAAACTAGCCAATGCTAAATAATCATTCAAAAGGCAACAATTAAAAAAATTAAATATATTTGATTCAATGCCTGCAGTCTTGTTTTTCACATACCTTTTTTCCCCTAATTTTACTTATTAGTTTCTTTCTTCAGTTTCTTTACATTAATTTTCCTTCCCTCACCCAATCACTTTCACTTCTACTATCTCTTCTGTTCTTCTTTCAATCTAACAGAAAAATGCAAACACTGTCTTTGCCCTCTCTTTTTGCAATTTTTTCTAAAACACAGGAATTGTAAAAAGCAGTGAGTGTAATGACATCACCAATCAGATTGATAGACAAAACCATATGCATTAATCTGGCTGGGTGATTTCATAATACTAAGCAGCTAATCTGAACCATATGCATACTAAGTGGAGTCTGACAGCCATCTGCAAGTCCTGGGGTTGCAGCAGGCTAGTGGGGGGTGAGGGAAAAGAACAGCCAACTTGCTGATGGTGAGGCCAGCACAGGCCAGCCACAGCCCAGCCTGCTGACACTCTCCAACTTGTGTCTGCCCTCCAGAAGGAGGCAGAAACAGACGAGGCAGAAACAGACAGGAAACCCAGCAGCTGTCAGCTATCCAGACTAGTGCAGTAGGTAATGGTGTGAACAGTGCAAACAGAGGCCTAGTAGCACCAAGTCCTAGTCTGTACGCATACAGGCCCACGTGACAACTTCAGGACACAAAATGAAAAGTGCTGCTCCCTGGGTACTTCTGAATTTTGGTTTTACTATAGAATAGATTCTGAGAGAAGCACTTGAAGAGGAATTATGTAAGAATTTAACTAGGTTGATAAGGAGAACCAATTTTTTGAGGGACAGCAATTGCTAGAAGGAAGTAGAGTACATCCTTTAATTACTTGAAAATAGCTTCTCAAAGTCACTCCATATTGGGTCTTGCAGGCATAGTGAAGTTCACTCAATGGATTGATATCTTTTGGAATTTACAATCTAGCAAAACTGCAGTTGCTCAAGTAACTTTATACCTAGCAAGACAATGTAACAGTTTGAAAGATGTGTTGGAAAATGCTCCTAGAACATTACAGAAGTAGAGCTCTCCCACAACAAAAAGCAGCATCTTTAAATGATCAAGTTAACCCAGAGCAGAGCAAGATGTACTCTTACCCGTATCCAGGAGTTAAGTTTGGACTCTTCAGAAGTCTGTGGTTCTTTGTTAACCAGGCAACGCAAGCACCATGTTAGAATTTTTTGGCTTTCATCTGCAAAAGGAAAACTAAAATGAGTAAATTTTATCAAGTAGAAAGAAAAGATACTCAGTATAAGACATGTTAAAACATTAAATTTAGGAAAATCTCAAACTACTCAGTTCACAAAATAAGTATCCAGAAGCATGTGTGAAATTTGATTTTGTGGGTTTTTTCTTTGTGGCTTTGGGATCCCTTACACTCAGTTCTTGTGTGGTCAATTCCCTTTCTGTAACAGCAGCAATTCTGAAAGCCAGTTGAGTACGATGGAAAGAACTAGGTTTCCCTTGAGATCAGTTATTTTTATTTCACATTTCAAACAACTAGTCATTTCAACCCTTTTAAGGCCACATATCAATAAGTAGTCCATACTTCTGACTTAAATTTTTTAATTTTGAAATTTGCTAAAATACCTTCAGTTGTTATAAGATTTAACAAAAAGAACTGTTTCAAAATATATCAATTAGGAACCAGCAGGTGGCATGGTGGTTAAAGTGCTGGACTCCTACATGGCTGACTGAGGTCTGTGGCTTGAAAATCATGGGTGCATGTGGGGGTATGCCCAAGATCCCAGGAAGAGAGTGGAAGAGAAGGGATTGCAGGGTGGCCATTCCCTCTGGTGGGTGATTTTTCACTTTCCCTCCTACTGTCTCTCTGAAGCACACTTGCCTTATGGCAAAAGCAAAACAAAACACAAAATAAAATAAATCAATTGGTTTAGATAAAATAGAAGCCTCTTATTGCTCTTAATTTTTTACTCTAAAATGTAAAATTTTACCACATTTGTAATGAAAATGCTGAACTTTAAAATCTCATATTTGGCGGGAACATTAATGAGCTATCTTCTTTTCCCTCTTGTGGTGACTGGAATCTCCCATTCCAGTTGGAGATTTTATAAGATTTTATTGAGAAACACAAATGAGGCCTAAAAGTTAAAGATGTCAGGGATAAACCCCATAGCCTAGTGGTTAAAGGAGCCAGATCCCACATGACCAGCTGCAGTTTGAATCATGGCCCCAGTAGCTTAAAAACACACTAGGTGCATTTGCACGTGCACCCAAAATCCCAATAGGATGTAAAAAAGAGGACAAACTGTGGCATGTCCATACCCCGTGGAGGGAGGATGCCTCCTCCTCCTTTCCCTCCAACAGCTCTCCTTTCCCATCCACTCTGTCTCTTCTTGGCAAGTGCACCTGCCCTCTAGCAATAAATAAATAAATAAAACAAAAGTACAGCTACAGCTAAGCAACTTTAGACTTTACAAGGCCATGGAGGTGAAACTAAGACATCCAGCACCTGGAACTTCCTCTGAGAACCACCCGACACTCTCTACCTTCCACAGCCTAATAAACACAGAATTTATAAGAGCCTTATTAACAAAAAAAGAAGGGTAATATAAACTATAAAAAGCTGCCTATGTATTTTCACCCATGAACTAAAGTATGCTGACAATATGTTTTAAACTA
>NW_006205008.1:455922-456301 GCF_000334495.1 Tupaia belangeri chinensis
TTTCCCTATGAATAAATATCCATTAGCTTACGCTTTCCTGATAACTAACAGCTCTGAACAAACTTTATCAGGGATTATTCTGAGCGACATGAATTTTTTCCTGTAGCGTTGATGAGCTCAAATAAAGCATTATACGGCACTGTCCTGCCTGAGGTCAGTTCATTTAAAAAGTCATATCGTTTTCTGCCTGAAGATTCCAAGGTCTTTCACGTTTGGATAACTGTACTGATGACTGGCTGGATGGGGTCAGGGGGGAGAGAGAGAAAGAAGGAAAAGGAGAAAAAGTCAGTTTAAATCTAAAAGAATCCAAAAGATGGGAGGTTTTTTTGGTTTTGGGTTTTTTTTTTTTTTTTTTAACCAGGTTTTGAGTGTTTCTGAA
>NW_006205008.1:457191-474670 GCF_000334495.1 Tupaia belangeri chinensis
TTAAATCTAAAAGAATCCAAAAGATGGGAGGTTTTTTTGGTTTTGGGTTTTTTTTTTTTTTTTTAACCCAGGTTTTGAGTGATTCTGCACACAGTTTAACAAGTATATCGTTTTTTCTTCTTCTTCTTCTCAGAAAAAGAACAAAAGAAAAAGAGCCAGAGAAACTTCCACCCAACCTTTAAGGGCTGCCTTTCTTTGCCTAGAGTTACTGCATTAAAAAATGCTGAAATGTACAGCCAATGAGCTTTCAGCTCACTCTGCTTTAGTGGTTCACAGACATAAGCAAACTATCACTTCTTAGTTAAAGTGCCACCAGCACTCCTCAGGGGATGGCATCCGTCAGGCTCCCCCCCCCCAGAAGCCCTGACATGGGGCTAGAGCATCATCCCACAGGGCATGCTGAGTGTGATGAGAAACTGCCTGGGACCCGTGGTGAGGCCAAGGCCCTGACTGCAGATCTTAGAGCAAATACAGATTCTAAAAAGGAGTGGAAGGGAAAGAAATAGACTAGTATACATTTGCCAGCTAATGTTTTATCTATTTATTTATTTATTTTTGATACCTTAAATTTTGAAATGAATGCTAAACTAATCCTTCAAACCTTAATTCCAAAGCTTAAATGTATGAAGGCAGCAATGTTTTTAAAACAATAAATATTTATTGTTTTAAGCTTCTAAGTTTTGGGCAAAATTGTTCCACAAACTAGATAGGAAATAGGGAGAGAAATCATAGCTGTTAGGCTTGCAGAACAAGAACCGAAGGACTGGAGTTGCAGGAGGTGAAGGCTATATGTGTATGTAGAGGACATTATGGGATAAGAAGATGTTTTCCAACATCTGAAGACAGAGGTACTTGATAGCCTCTTAGGGAAAATTTGTCTACAAATTTGAAGCTGGAATGTCACTGGAATAACTTAAAAACAATCAAGATATTTGGCTTTTAAAATTTTTGGTCCGTATGTTAAGAATTAGTTACACATTGAAAAGCTGGTACTGATCCTGGACACCACAAATAAGTCTCAATTACAAAAGATAAGTCTCATCTCTTTTTGGTATCTTTTCATTTCCAAATCATTCTTCCTTTCTTTTTTATGGTTATTTTTTATCCTGTTCTCGATTGATATGGATGACTTGCTTTGTCCCATGATGGAAACTGTATGCTTTTACTATATTTAAAAAGCAGTGTTGAGGGGTTAGCCCTGAACCTGATGGTTAAGGAGCTGAGTCTTATATTATTGACACACACACATTTTATTTACCCTCTGGTAAAATCTTATATTATTGACTTACCCATTCAAGTCCAGGACACAGCAGTTTAACAAAACACTGTGTGTGTGTGTGTGTGTGTGTGTGTGTGTGCGTGTGCGCACACACACACACACACACACACACACACACACACATTTTATTTACCCTCTGGTAAATAAAATGAAATAACAATTTTGATATAAAACCTTAAGGAAAGATTTCCTTCCAAGAAGAAAGTGCCCAACTAGCAAACACCAGTGGCAACACAGGCAAGATTTGATTACTCGGGGAGTTCTGTGCTGTCAGCCACCTCTATGAGCTCAGAACCAAAGGCTACCTCAAACAGGAAGCTGCAATTTAAAGGGCAGTTCAAAAGGTAACATAAGCATTGGAACAGAAGAGGATGAAGAATTTGTTTCTGGTTGTCAGAAAAGACCAATGCAGATAAGGTGCTAAGGAAACACTGCAGACAGATAAGAATTTAAGGCCACTAGGATAAATCAGTCCAACCTCCTTCTCCCTTTTACAAGCAAGAACTACAAGACCCAGTGAGTTCAGAACCTTGTCTTAGGGAATACTATCCCATCTGCAGTCTTGCAGAGTGAGCCCCACAGATCAGACACTCTGGGGCTCTCCTGTGAAACTCTCCCTCCCTTCAGCAACTGCTGCTTCCTGTTCAGAGCTCCACAACAGGAACTAACAGGAGTCAAGCTAATCTACTTAGGGCTCCTTCGTCCCTCTCCCCGTGGATGGAAATAGTGAGCCAAGTTTTCCTAGGACTAAACACATACACAAAAACTTAGTAAGTATTTATTGAGTGAATATTTACACTCATATGAAGCTGGCTAGTGATGAGGCCAAGCATAACATGCAATAAAACAGGGGCAGAATGTTAAAACAAGATGGGCTTTAGAGTCAGATGAGGAATAGGGTCCTGGCTCCTGTTAGTTTTATATTCTGGGAAAAGTGACTTATTTACTGTAATCCATAATTCCTCATTCTGTAGGGCTATCGTCAAGAACTCAGATCCATTATGATTCCACAGAGAACAGAGCCCAGCACAAAGCGAGCACTCATCAACACAAACTTTCCTACATTTTAATGTTTCTGAATTGGGAATGCGTCTTACATTCTCCATACACATTTAAAGGGTGTAGAATTTCTTGTCTTCTAAAAAGTGGTTATTAAATCCATAAAGCATCGAACAATGGGTGGTCTTTCAAACAGAGTTCATTCAACAATTTCTTTTCCTTTCTCCTGCTGTCAATATCAGCCTAGCTCAATGATTTTCAAACCTTGTAGTCACGCATGACACATCAGGGGTTGTGAAATCAGTTTTGGGTCATGAATACCATTTTTAAAATAGCACAGTGGATGTGTCTTGCACATAAAAACATGAACATTTTGGGATCAGCAGATAGCATAATGGTTATGTCGCTGGGCTCCCACACAGTCAACCATTGTCCAAGTCCTAGACCTTGTGGCTTAAAACTCACACCTGGTGTGTGTGCATGCATGCCCAAGATCCCAAGAGGTGAATGAAAGAGAAGGGATTGTGGTGTGGCCACCCCCGAGGGGTGATTTCTCGCTTTCTGTCTCTCTGGCAAGAGCATGTATCCTGTAGCAAAAATCTCTCCAAAAAAAAAAAAGAGAGAGAACATATTTTAAAAATATATGTTTAATCACGTGTGAGTACATGTGCTTATGTCCGTGTATATATGTGTGTACATATGTATATATACACATACACATTTACATGGAATATATTCCCGGTCAAAGATATTTGAGAAACACTGACCTTGCTACAATGTATGAAGTTGGCACAGGGAAGTGTGACTCTGGTGAAAAATACAGTCCTCGTTCACTACAGTGCTGCCATTTGGTGAGTGCAGAGGAGGAAGGAGAAGAAAAAGGCATAAATGTGAAGGAGGAAGGACAGATTAGGGTCAGGGTAAAGTGAATAAGGCTGAGTATGCAGGATCCCCTAGCAAAAACCTGCACATGTGCACGCTTGCACATACGTGTGTACATTTCCATGTACACACAAGTGTACATCCACAAAAATCTACAGACAACAATAAAGGATGCCATCTTTGTAATGGGACAAAAAATACATTTGTTAAGTTCCATGAAAAACAAAAGAAAGGTTTATAATTTAAGCCTCTCTATTTTGTTAAGCAATACAAAGATTAAATTGTCATTAACAATCAATGGAGTGAAGTGACAATGCACAGAATGGGAGAAAATATTTCTATACTATTTATCTAACAAAAGATTAATAACTGGACTATATAAGGACCTTAAATGTCTCAGTAGCAAAAATATAACATGATTTTAAAAAGGACAAATGATCTGAATAAATAGTTCTCAAAGGAAGTCATACAAATGGCAAACAAACATATTTAAAAATATGCTCAGCATCACTAATCATTAGAGAAATGTAGATCGAAAGCCATGATGAGATGTTATCTCATCCTAGTTAGACTGGATATTATCATAAAAGCACAAACTGGCCCAGCTTCTGCGGAACAGTTAAGAGCTGGAAGGTAACTGCACACTACAGTTCAATTCCCCAAGTCGGTTAGCCTGAAAACATGCTGGGGATGTGCACACACATATGAAGGACCGTAGTAAGGTAGAAGACTGGAGGAGGAGGACTATAGCATGACCAAACCATGTAGAGGGTCTTCTCTTTCTTTCTCTCTCCTCCCCCTTTCTTTCTCTCTTCTATATGTACATGTGCTCTATAATGAATGGAAAAACAAAGAAAAAAATAAGTAACAAAAGTTGGCAAAGATGAAGAGAAAGGGGCATTCTTTTACACTGTTGATGGGACTATAATTTAGTACAGCCATTATGGAAAACATTATGGAAGTTGCTCAAAAAACTAAAAATAGAACTGCTATTTGACCCAGCAATCCCACTACTAGGTATATATACAAAGGAGAGTAAATCAGAACGTTGCAAAGATATTGGTACCCAGTGTTTACTGCAGCACCATTCACAATCCCCAAGATATAGAACTGACCTAAGTATCCATCACCTATTAAGTGAATAAAGAAAATGTGGTATATGTACACAATGGAATATTATTCAGCCATTAAAAAAGGAAAAAAATCTAGGTATTTGACACTAACAGGCAAGCTGGGTGAGCATTAAGTGAAGTAAAATAAGCCAGGCACAGAAAGAGAAATACCACATGTTTTTCCTTGCAAATGGAAACCGAAACAAAAAAAAAATGACCTCAGAGACAGAGTGAAGAAGAAGGACTCCTGGAGGATAGAAAGAAAATAAAGGGGTGTAAATCAACAGAAATAAAATTTCAGACAGATAGGAAGAACAATTTCTAGTGCTGTAAAATACAGTGGAGAGAATATAGATGACAACAACTTGCTGTGTATCTCAAAGAAACTAAAAGGGGGATTTGAATGCTCCCAATAAAAGTAATGGTGAATGGTTGATATAGTAGGTATAATAATTATCCTGAATAAATCATTGTACATTATATTCTTTTTTTATTTTTTTTTTTAAATTTGCCAGAGAGAAGTGAAAGAAGAAAGCACTCCCATTGGGAATGGTCAGAACGCAATCCTTTCTCCTCCATTTCTCCTTCCTTTCAGCATTCTGGGCATGCACGTACATGTGCTGGCATGTTTCTTAAGTCACCAGGTCTAGGACTTAAATTGGGCAGCTGGTTATGTGGGATTCAGCTGCCATAACCACCGTACCACAAACTGGCCCTACATATTTATTTCTTATGCTAAAAAAATCACATTGTAACCCCAAAACTATGTACAATTATGTATTAATTTTTAAAAAATTAATAAAAATGAAATTGTCATTAGAAACTTATATCTACAGAGAACACATGCTGTATTCTTACCATATGCTAAAATAAATGGATTCCAGCAAGATTTTGCTAACAGTTGGCCAATTGTGGGGAACTTTTCAACAATGGTTCTAGAATCCTGTAAAAAGAAAATTATAATTTGTCAGTAAAAACTATTTAAGTCAAAAAGACTGACATGCCACTATAGGTGAAGGGAGTTTGAATCCTTGTTTAGCATGTATAAGGAAACTTCAAAAAGTTCACAGAATAGAAGTACAAATATATTCTGGTGTAAAACATTCTGAAATCCATGCATAGTTTTTATATAATATGTATCTTTCAAGAATTTTTTGAAGACCTCCCCATATTTTGGAAAAGCAGATAAAAAAGGATTAAAGAAACCCTTTAGGCAAAGAATTCAAATACAGTTTAACAAAAGCAATTATCTTAAAATAAAGCTAAGATATATAAAATAAGTAAAATCAATTTTGTTGTCCCCCCCCAAATTTTTTTTGAAGATTTTTGCCATAGGGGACCAGCAGTTGGCGTAACAGCTATGTCACTGAACTCCCATGTAGTTGACCGCGGTTCAAGTCCTGGACCCGGTGGCTTATACTCATGCCAGGTGCGCGTGCGTGCATGCATGCCTGCCCAAGATTCCGAGAGAATGGAGGAGAAGGGATTGAGGCATGGCCATCCATCCTGGGGGGTGATTTCTCGCTTTCTGTCTTTCTGTCTCTCTCTGTCTCTCTGGCATGCACCCTATAGCAAAAACCCCTCCCCCCCCAAAAAAAAAAAAAGGGTTTCCCATAGGGCCAGGGGGTGACAGGGGGGTTAAAGAAAACCCACCCCACCCCACCCCCCCGAGAGAATGACCACGCTGCAATCCCTTCTCAATTTCCCTCTCAGGATTCTGGGCACACATGCACATACGTCCAGCATAAGCCTCCAGATCGAGGATTCGAACCCCAACCACCATACCATCTGCTGGCCCTGTTGCAAAATTAATTTTATTTTACTTATACTTAATAGCCAAGAAAGGTCACTTTATTTAAAAATAGCAAAGACCGTATAAGAGTAAAAAGCATAACTGGTGATTAATAATTACAACTCTGTATCTTTATCCCAGGTTTCTTCCACCATAAGAGTTTCCTAACTCAACTCCAGTAAGACTATTTCAAAGAAGGTTTAAAACAATAAGAACTCTGGAACTTGTAAAAAGAAATAAAAGCAGTCAAGGCATAAAGATATATATCTCTGTTTATTACTATTTTGATTACTATATGCTAAATGACATCATACTTAGGCTACAACCTAAACTCTGAGACAAAAAGATCAACTAAATAGAAAACAGCTTAAGATTTAAAAAATCCATGTGCTATCGCACAATTGGCCCATTTCCCACTTCTTTACCTTTCACAAAAGTTCAGAAATAAGACCGAACTGAGATAATGTGCAGGTAAGCCAAAATGATAAGCATTTCCTGCTGCTGCAGCAACAAATGCCTTGCATCTGCCTCAGCACCGAGGCTGGTCCTAGTCTTTCTGGGACCAGGGTAAGGTCAGGTTACATAAGTCTTACTACAGAAAACAATTTTAAAATGAATGTATCTTTCTTTCTGGTTTCTAAAAACACATGAACTCATATTATCAACCCGAATTACTCTTCATATCACCTACTTGCTTCTTTGACTAAGGGAAGAGAAGTGTAATACAAGAATATCTGTGTTAAGTGACAACTTTGCTCTTCATTCTGAAATTTTAAAACTAAAGATAGGACAAGTAATATATTCATGAAAACATGAGCTAGGTCATAAAAACATCTATTACAAATTAAATAAGAAACTTTACAACAAAAGGAAAATACATTAAAAATTCAAAACAATCATACGATAGTGAAAACACTCAAAATATTTATCAGAAAAGGTCACCTTAAAGATTTATCAGATCATTTCTTAGGAGAGCCGAATGGAGAACAGGGTTGAGGAAAAGGTAAGCATTTCAGCAACCTCTTCAAGATTTAAGGAACGCAAAGGTCCTTAAAAGAATCCCATTTATTACCTGACCCAAACATCAAAATCCTCTTTGTTTAAAGTCAACTTGCTGGGTCAGGAAGTCTCAAGTGACAATATAACCTAGTCAGAAAGAAAAGACTGACTTCATCCTAACTAAGAGACTGGGAAATCAGCTCTTGGATGCATTATCTGTGGGTAGCTTGCCTTTCTAATCTGTCAGTACAGTAGGTCAATACCATAGTCCTTGACCCTGCAAAGCTTGGTGAAATCCGATGGTGGCACTTTGGTCCACTACTCACCATCTCTCTCAAGGCTTCATACATCTGCCTTAGGAACTCCTGGAACTGAGGCAGGTGAAGACAGGTGTCCTGCTGTGTTTCCAATGTGGAAGCCTGGTCCCATACAGAAAGCTTCTGCATCCAAAACTGATAATCAGAAGCAAAGTCCACTGATTTTTCAGCCATCCTGCTGAGCACTGAGTGAAACTATGATCACCATCAAATCTGTAAGAAAGGGAACAAATGAAACATTTTAAAAGGATCTGGTACCAGTGACTTCACAAACCACTGATGGATGAAGGGACTAAGACAGAATGCCTTCTATGCTGGAGTTATCTTTGAGTGAGTTTTAAATGTGCCACCCAGCTGTAGCTCAATTTTTACCATCTGAACCTTTTATTTTTTATCATGAATATCATTAGACTAGGAATCTTTATACCTCACAGGCACATGCTAATTATGTACAAAGGCACAGCTGATAATACTTTGTATCTTCTTTTTAACACGGAGCTATTTTTAAATGTTCTGAATATGAAGTTCATTTGAGTACTTTAATGGGAAATCAAAAACATCCTGGGTGTTTAATAATAGTCTGTGCCTAAAAAATGTTTTTGAAGTTCTTATGTTTTATATGCATTTCTGGTTTCTCATTTAGGTATAAAAAAAATCTCTATATTATGGTCTAATGAATTTTCTTTCCAGTTTCTCTTAATTTCTTAGAAAAGAGTAAAATAATTCATTTCACATGCACTGATTTAAACAATCTGCTTAGTTTAGTGAAAGACTGTTTTAGGGACTAGCAGATGGTGAAGCGGTTATGTCACTGGACTCCCACATGGCCGACTGTGGTTCAAGTCCCAGACCCAGTGACTTGAAACTCATACCAGGCCGTGTGTGTGCGCGTGTGTTTGTGTGTGTGTGTATCTGTCTGTCATAGTCCACTCAGCAAGAAATAAGAGGACATCCAGACATAGCGAAATTTATTGGAGTTTACTGATTGAGCCGGTTGCAAATGGGGGGGTGGGAGGAATCATGTCTCTCAAAACCCTGGAGCCCAGAGTCCAAGGTGAAGGATGTCTATAAAAGGCAAAAGTCACATCGTCTTCCAGGTTGATGTGGCAATCACAATACCAAAGAACGGTGGACTTGAAAGGGTAGGGGATAAGGTTTTTACAATGTAAAAGCCGCAACTCAGAAGCTGAACATGCAGGGAAACAGGTTAATCATTCCTAAGGGTATGTTCCTTCCCTGCCTAAACACAAGGACATCTCAGTGGTCTCCATGGCTCCAGGCAAGGTCCAGGGACTAGAGATTTTATATTAAGGCAACCGGGAAGAGTGGGGTTTTAAGGACATAGGAATTTAATCATTCTTGGGCAAAAAGGAGAAGGCAAGTTTCTAGTTATAGGGATCTAACAGTTTATAATGGAGGACCGAGTCACTCCTCCAGGACCAAGTCGCACCTGCTTCAGGCCCAAGATCCTATGAGGAGAATGGAGGAGAAGAGATGGAGGCGTGGCCACCCCCCTTGTGGGGTGGTTTCTCAGTTTTCCTCTGTCTCTGTCTCTCTCTAGCGAGACACGTGCCCTATGGCAAAAAATTCTAAAAAAAAAAAAAAACGAAAAATAAAACCAGCTTTATAAGCTCGACCTCAATTCATTCACAAGAACAGTCATCTTTTAGTAAAAGATAAGAAATTCCAATTATTGGGGAGGTGTACTCATCCTAAGTGACAAAAAGAAAAAACCTCTTAAGCTTGACTTCCTACTGCTTACATCCATGTTAAAAAGAACACTGGAGGACCCAGAAGGTGGCACAGTTGTAATGATGCCCTGAGAGGAAATCCCACAGGAGAAGTCCCAGTCCAAGCGCAGCGACTCCCTGAGTACACCAGGCACCAGTGTTCCCATGACCCAGGGCTGGTTTGGCTAAGGGTGGATCACATAGTTGGGACCCTGTCTGTCTTCCTCCTCCCCACTCAGGGAAGAAATATTAATAAGTAACTTAAAAAAAAAAAAAAACCCTAGGACCAGCACATGGTGTAATGGTTACACTGCTGGACGCTCATGTAGTCAACCGTGGTTCTAGTCCCAGACCTAGAGGCCATGTGTGTGTGTGTGTGTGTGTGTGTGTGTGTCTCCAAGATCCCGAGAGTAGAATGGAGAAGAGATTGCAGCATGGCCACCCCCTGCGGGGTGATTTCTTGCTTTCTGCCTGTCTCTCGGGTGAGTGCACGTGCCCTATAGCGAAAACCTCTCAAAATAACAATAATAATAATAAACGAAAATTTTAAAAAAAAAATGGAGTTCTACCGTGGGCATATGCCCTAGGAGGGGCAGGGCCAGGGAACTTCAGGCACTCCTCCCATCTTGTGCTCCTCCATCCACTCCCTCCAGGCCCAAGGGAAGTGTGGTGGGTGGGCGAAAAAGGGCTGTCTCCTAACCGTGGAAGCTTTCAGACTCTTACACTTCCAGGGGATGATATTCAGCAACCTAATTTCAGAAGACCACTCTGCCAAGTGGTAAAGTGATTTTAAATCCTCAGCAGCTGGGCCAGCCAGTGGAATGGTGGTTAGGGTGGCTGGATCCCACATGGCTGACAGCACAGTTCAAGTCCCAGACCTGCAGTTTGAAAAACACAACAGGTACATTTGTGTGCATGCCCAAAATCCAGAAAGAAAAAATGGAGAAGGGATTGTGGAGTGACCAATTGGGGGGGGAGGGGCAAAGAGGTGGTGCTTTTTCACTCTGGCAAGCACACATACCCTCTACCAAATTATTATTATTATTTTGGGAGAGGTTTTTGCTATAGGGCGTGTGCGCTCACCAGAGACAGAAAGTGAGAAATCACCCCCCAGGGGGGATGGCCACGCCGCAATCCCTTCTCCTCCATTCTTTTCTCAGGATCTTGGGCATGCACGCACATGCACCTGGCATGAGTTTAAGCCACTGGGTCCGGGACTCGAACTGCGGTCGACTACATGGGAGTCCAGCGACATAGCCATTATGCTAACTGCTGGTCCCCCCTCTACCAAATTCTAAAAAAGAAAAGAACCTTCAGCAGCAATAATTAACAAAGAAAATGCTCCAAAATATCAAAAGAGATTTCCATTACTAAATAGGAAAACAAGAAGATATTTAAGAAGATTGTACAATTTAGCTGCCCTAGACTGGGAAGATAAAAGTTTTTAAATGATACTTAAAAATTTAGCTTTGAGAAGAATCACATCAAAAAGAAAAGAAAAAAAATTTTAATAATAGAGGGAATAACGTATACTGTCAAAATGACATGTAAAAATCCAAAATCGAGGGGCTCGCCCTGACTCCTCTCTCTCTCGTCCTCGTCATCTGAGCAGTCAGCAGCCCTGCCATTCCACCTCTGCATGATCTGACTTGACGAGCCACTTCCTACCATCTCTGCCACTGCTGCCCCAGCCGATCCCCGCCTGTCTCTTTCCAGAGTGTGGCACTTGTCTCCTACCAGACCCACCTGCCCTTCTCCAGGTCATTCACTACATAGTAGACGAAAACAACTTTGCAAATATAAACCAAACCCAGCATATGACCTCCCCCTCAGGAGTTGGAAAGAAACCTAAACTCTAGAATAAACCTTAGCTCCTTACTGGAGCTTCTAAGAGCCTGGGAAACCCTATCTGATCTTCCTCGTTTCCTCTCTCCAGGATCACCTGGCTCGTCCAGTCTCTCATCTGTTCCACAGACATACCAAACCCTTCCTTGCATCCAGGCCTGTCCGTCATTCCTTCATAGCTTACATCAGTAACCACCTGGAGCACTTATTGTTCATGTCATTAGTGCTTTCTCTGCTGGTACGTAAGTTCCCTGTCTCCCTAGAACTTCGCACCAGCTTGATGGACGCTCAATAAACCCTGAATGAAGAAGTGACTAATTCACTGGTACTTTTCAGTGTACTAAATGCCACAGCCAAACACTTTTCAAGTAGAGCAATTTATTTGTAAAAGGGTAACTCCTCCCAAAGAAAGTTCCTAAACTATGTTACCTATGTGAAATGTAATTATTAATACTCCATCTCACAAACATAATGATAATAATAATAATAGCTTATGCAGACATGCATCTATGCACTATGCTCTTGGCAATATATTAAATGCTTTCTGCATACTAATTTAACTATTACAGCACCTTATGAAATGACCTTGCACTTAGTAAACAGTAGAGCTACAATTGTGGCATTTGGATCTAGGGGTTGGTTCTAAAGTCTGTACTCTAAAATGAAGAAATTAAATTGAAGAAACAAATTGATTAATTTCTTACATATTTCATACCGCACTAGATGTAGACCAGCTTAGATGTTTGGGAACAGTAGATTAAAATAGTTTTTGATAAAAGAGACAAGAAACACTATTTTATTATAATAAAATTCCAGACAACCTTCTGCTTGGCAATGGAAATGCATCTGACTTTTTTGTTGTTACTGTTAAATAATTATTTATTTAATTACATTATTATTATTATTATTATTTAATTTGCTACAGGGCCCATATGTTCACCAGAGGAAGACACACGCAGACAGAGGAAGTGAGAAAGCAAGTCAGCAGATCAGGGACTTGAACGATGGTCAGCCATGTGGGAGTCCAGCGTCTTAACTACCACCATGGCACCTGCCGGCCCTGCATCTGACTATTTTAAGTGGAAACAGCTTTAAGGATTGTACAGAGCAGTGGTCCTCAATGTTTTGTTCCACAGACTGTGCATGCGTGTCTGTGGGGGTGGAGGAGAGGTGGGGAATGGGTGGTGCCTTGGTTGTGATGGTAGCAGTGAGAGTGTTACCAGCATTTAGAACCTGTGAGCCAGGGTCGCTAACACACTGATGCACTGAGGCAGCAGCTCACCGTGAGAAACACGGATCTAAACTGAACACCCCGGAAAGGGTATCGGTTGGTTTTGTCTGTTTAGCATTCTTCCTCCTCCCCTTTTTTGTCTTTTTTTTTTTTTGGAGAGGTTTTCCCTATAGGGCGCGTGCGCTCACCAGATAGAGAGACAGAAAGCGAGAAATCACCCCCCATGGGGGATGGCCATGTCGCAATCCCTTCTCCTCCATTCTCTCAGGATCTTGGGCACGCACACACACGCACGCAGTCAACTACGTGGGAGTCCAGCGACATAGCCATTACGCTAACTGCTGGTCCCCTCCCCTTTTTTGGTTACAATAATTTACTTTTCCTTAATCAGCCGAGAGGTGGGATGATGACTCCTGTCGAGCAAAGTAGGCTGATGGGAATCTGAATCTGAATTCTGACATTTAGGCAGAACTATATCATTCAAAGTCTAGATACAGGCTGAAGTGCTGTCACAGCAATATGCAACTGGACACAGAGAGTTCACGACCTAGGGCCTCCATGAGCATGCTGGATACACATGCATGTCAGGATCCAGGCTGGCTGAGACTGGGGGTGGAGCACAAAGTGAAGACCCTGCTGAGAGTGCCTGTCTATGTATCTCTCATGAAATAAAGAATGAATAAGCCTTTAAAAAAAAATAAGAGAGAGAAAAAGTTTGGTATAATTCTTATCTTTACAAGCCAAGGTGCTTTTTTCCTTCTGGAATTCTTTGGGTTTTTTTTTTATTGCTGACTTTCTGTAATTTTAAAATGTTATGCCTAGCTCTGGAATCCTTCGGGGTTTTTTTTATTGCCGACTTTCTGTAATTTTAAAATGTTATGCCTAGGTGTAGTTTTCTTGATATTTATCCTGCATGGATAAATCCTTCTTGGATTTGTGGTTTGGTATCTGACATTAATTTGGAATGTTCTTAGTTATTACTGCTTCAAATGTTTCTTTTTTTCCTTTCTCGTTTTCTTCTTCTTGTATTCCCATTGCATATAAACCACCTCTTGTAGTTGTCCCAGTCATTGGCTTGCTGGTTTTTTTTCAGTCTGTGTATTCTTTGCTTTTCAGTTTTAGAGGTTTCTACTGAGATAATCTTCAAGCTCAGAGATTCCTTCCTCAGCCATGTTCCATCTATTAGTGAGGTCATCAAAGACAGTCTTCATTTCTATTACAATATTTTGGTTTTCTTTTTAGAATTATTTTATTTAACTTTATTTATTATTTGTTTTTAATTTTACCAGAGAGGGACAGAGAGAGAGAGAGAAAGTGAGAAAGCAAGCCAGTAGGTCCAGGACTAGAACCACAGTCAGCCATGTGGGAGTCCAATGTTCTTAACCACCACGCCACCTGCTGGCCCCAATTATAGTGTTTTTCATCACTAACATTTCTTATTGGTTCCTTAGCATTTCCTGCTCTCTGCTTACATCACCCACCCTTTCTTGTTCGCTGTCTACTTTATCCGTTAGAATCCTTATCATATTAATCATAGTTTTTAAATTCCCTGATAATTCCAACATCATTGCCATGTCTGCTTCCAATACTTGCTCTGTCTCTTTAGCCTTTCTTTTGCCTAGTAGTATGCATTGTCATTTTTTTCTTGGGAATGAGACATGATATATGGGGTAAAAGCAAATGATGTAATCAGGACTTTTATAATGTTTGTAAGGCGTGGAGAAGGAGACACATTCTAAAGTCCTATAATTAGGTCTTGACTTTTCCGAGATAGGTCTCAAGGCTGTAACGTTCTCAATTTTTTGGGGGGAGGAGTACTGTCTCCCACCTACTTAGGTGGGACAGGATGTGGCAACAGTGGGCTGGAGCTGTGTATATGTTTTCTCCCACACGGAAGGCTAAAGCTGGCTGGAGCTGGGCATTACTATTCTCTTAGTTGACTGCTGATAAAACCCCAGCAAGTTAGGCAATGGTTAGCTAGTTTCTCTTTGTGAAGAACAGAATGCTCTGGCTTATTTCAAGAGCGTTCCTTTTCCCCTTCTTCTTCCAAAAGCACACGGTATTTTTTCCTCCAGTATTTACTGTGAGGACCTGCTTGACTTTCTGGAAGTCAAGTTCATGAAAACATGAGGGGCTTTCCTACAACTGGGCTGCTTTGGAGTTTTCTTTTTAAAGTATTCATTTAATTTAACTTTATTTATTATTATATGCAATTTGACCAGAGAGAGACAGAGAGTGGGAGAGGGAGAGAAAGGAAGCCTCCAGGTCCAGGACGTGAACTGCAGTGAGTCAAGTGAGAGTCCAGTGACTTAACCACCACGACACCTGTCAGTCCCTGTTTTAGAGCTTTAACTCCTAGATTTATCCACAGTGTGACTCCAGCAATCATACAGTTCAGGCTTTCCCATCCCCATGCTGGTTCCTGCTCTAACATGTTGCGATTCTCTGTATCTGCCTATCGGTCTCTCCAATTGGGGGTGGGGGGTGGGGCAGTGGTTTGCTCTGTATCTGCCTATCTACTCTTACAGATCTAAGAAGAATTGTTGATTTTTCAGTTTGTTACTAGAATGGAATGTGACTTTCACGTTCCTACCTGTAGAGCTAGAAACCAGAAGTTCTTCCAGAGTACAGTTTTCCAGCTCTCTGATTCTGTCAGCAACCCAGGAGCCTTCCAATACATTCTTTTTCCTCTTTTCCCTCTACCTGAACCAATGATATTTTCTGTGATGTTTGATCAGAGAATACAAATGAATGCAGACATAGATAATAAATAGTGAACTACAGGCAACAGAACTCTGGAGAAAGTAGCGAAATTTAGAACTAAATATTGGGCCAAACAGGTACAATGGTAGTGAAACTTCAGTTAATTTTAGAGTTGAAAACAGTAAGTCGAGGAAACAGATAGTAATACAGACCAATGAAGTATCTCCTCAATCAGGAGCCCTGACGCCTTGGGCTTTTCCAGAAATGGTCAGGTGAAAGCCACTGAAACCCACTCCCAGTGCCCCAACAATAAATTATCAGTAAGAAAGAAAATGCTATACATCTGATGATTTACAGAAAATCCCATCTCACCAACTGGGACCAATCGGTCAGCGATATTAGGCTATCAAATGCACAAAGGTGACTCCAGCTCAACCTGCACTTTCAGATGTGGATCCTGCCTAAAGCAAAGTGACACCACCCTCAGCACCTAGAATGCACAGGAAGCTGGTAAATGCACTTCTCCATTGGGATAAAATGAGGAAATGAAAAAGCAGTTCACTTTTACCTGCTGCAGAGATGTCCTGTCAGAACACGACAGATGTCACCTACATAGGTCTACTGAAGATACCAGCTGAAAGAAGCTGAAGAATAGAGAAATACAGGTGCCTTGCACACATTCCACACAGTAGAATGGAAATCGTATGAACATACAAGACCTGCCACTTTAGAAAGTCTCTTGAGATCCCATAGTCTGTGCCAAGTCAGGATATGTCCTTGAAAATGAAAGTATTCAAGAAACTAACACCAGTGGCTCCCTTCCAGGGAGGAGAGTTAGCTGGATAGATGATAAATAAAGGAAAGAAATAGGCTACAGTATACACTCCTTTTTTTTTTTTTTCCTTAATGAGAAGGAGGGAGAGAGAAAGGAAGGGATAGAGGGAGGGGGAGAGAGGGGTTTTTGTGATTGATTTTAAAGACATTTTTTCTATAGGGCATGTTCACTCACCAGGGAGAGAGAGAGACAGAAAGCGAGAAATCACCCCGTAGGGGTGATGGCCATGTCACAATCCCTTCTCCATTTTCTTCTTGGGATTTTGGACATGCATGCACATGTACCTGGCGTGAGTTTCAAGTCACCAGGTCTGGGACTCAAACCGCAGTCAGACATGCAGGAGTCCAGCATCTTAACTACCATGCCACCTGCTGGTCCCAAACGAGAAGAATTTTTGCCAGAGTCCTGCTACACTGCAATCCTCTTGCCTCAATACATAGTTTGTTAGGGCCACAGGTACATGCCATTGTACCCAGACTATTTAGGTAGGGCCAGGAACCAAACCCAGGGCCCCATGTTTCCTCAGTCATTGTACAGTGACATACTTCCTCTTGTGCAACCATACCTAGGACTCACCATATACCTTTTTGTACCTTTTCGATTAATGTCACATATATTACTTACTCAAAATTCATAAAGAAATAATAACGTGAATGATAACTGATGTGCCTTGAAATGCATGGCAATAGCTCCAGAATTCCGAAGGCAACATAGAGTGCATGGGTTTCACACCATTTACCTGCTTCTACCTGTTGACTTGGCAATAAAAACTATAAATGGGGAGGGGCCAGCAAGTGGTGTGACGGTTAAGGCACTGGACTCCCATATGACCAATTGTAGTTCAAGTCCTGGACCTAGAGACTTTAAACTCATGTCAGGCACATGTACGTGTAGGCCCCAAATCCCGAGAGAAGAGAATGGATTGTAGCATGGCCATTCCCTTGGAGGTTGATTTCTCATTTTCTCTCTCTGACTCTCTGTATCCACTTTCCCTCTCTCTGTATCTCTCTAGCAAACACACATGCTCTATGGCAAAAACCTAAAACAAAAACCCAAACTAAGTGAGGCCAAGAGTGAGAGTCACTGCACAGCTGGTCAATGCTGAAGCACACTGCTATTTGGCAGTATAAGGAGATTTCAGAAAGTTCTTTTTTTTTCTTTTTTTGGAGAGGGGTTTTTGCTATAGGGCACGTGCGCTCGCCAGACAGAGAGAGACAGAGAGATAGAAAGCGAGAAATCACCCCCCGAGGGGATGGCCACGCCGCAATCCCTTCTCCTCCATTCTCCTCTTGGGATCTTGGGCATGCATGCACATGCGCCCGGTGTGAGTTTAAGCCACCGGGTCCAGGACTCAAACTGCGGTCGACTACGTGGGAGTCCAGCGACATAGCCATTACGCTAACTGCTGGTCCCTAGAAAGTTCTTGAAATGGTACTGGGCACATGCGCTTACATGAACAAAATCCTGAAAGAAAGGATGGAGAAGGGATTGTGATGTGACCATGGCCCATTGGGGGGGTGATTTCTCCCCAAACCCCTGCTCCATCTCTCTCTGGCAAGCACATGCCTCCTCTAGCAACTTAAAACCAAACAAAAAAAGGAAATAAAAAATTCAGGAAATGAGGGACTAGCAGATAATGGTTACTTTGCTGGACTCCCACGTGGTTGACCGTGGTTCGAGTCCTGGACCCGGCAGCTTAAAAAACTTATGCCGTGTGTGTGTGTGTGTGTGTGTGTGTGTGTGCCCAAAATCCTG
>NW_006205008.1:474733-510070 GCF_000334495.1 Tupaia belangeri chinensis
CCCTATCTCTCTGGCGAGTGCATGTGCTCTATAGCAAAAATCTAAAAACATGAAATGGAACTAAAGCAAAAGTTTATGTACATGCAAAAAAAAAAAAAAAAACTGAAATCCATGCATAGTTTTCTCATGATAAGCATTTTCTGTAAATCTTTGAAGACTCTGCCTATGACCCAGCAGCTCCAATGCTATTTAAAGCATATGTGGAAGTTCTGGCTTCTGGGAGAAGCCTATGGCAGGCCTCAGTGACTGTACTATCCCTTCCAAGCCACAAAGCAGGGTGTGCCCTGCAGTACTCTATCATCGTGTGCAGATTATGCCCACTTGGTCACAATGCACGGGTGAGGTTTTGGACACTCTCTGTATTTGCCTGCTATGTAATACAGTTTTTTAAAAATTTCCCTTTTCATTTGTCCCTCTCCTACTACTACTTATGTAGAGTATATTATTAGTAGACAAATTTTCTTTCAGTCTATCATTTATGGACTATAACAGACATAAGAAGAACTGACATGATCCAGAACTCCTAAACTTGGAGCTAGTTGCATTAACCAGGTAGTTGGATTCTCTTCCCTTTTTAAGGAAAAAAAAAAAAAAAAAAAAAAAGCTAAATTAAATAAGCTGAAAAGTTGTTTTTTTTTAATTCTATGTGTATAAATCTGAAGATCTGAATGTCCTGAGTAGACAAGTCTCTGAGTTTTTGCCCACTTAGCTCCCCTTTTTGGTTCTTTTGCTTTGAAAAACTGTCCTTTTCTTTCTTTTTGTTTTAATTTGCTAGAATGAGTCTATGTTTGCCAGAGGGAGAGAGAGAAAGGACCCCCTATCATGGGGTCTCCATTTCTTCTCCTTTTGGGATTTTGGGCACATGCATCTTTCAAGCTGCTGGGTCAGGGGCTTAAACTGCATCATCAGTTGTATGGGATCCAGCTGCCTTAACCAACATGCCACCAGCTGGCCCAACCCTTCTACCTTTCTATATGATTTTGGTGAGACTGTGGATGAAGGTGTAGATCTATAGAAGTCAGAGAGTTATAGAAGTCTGCTAAAACTAAAAGCTAGAAAATAAAGCTAAATGATGTACAGTGATTAAATGTATAAAATAATAGTAAAATAATTTTTAAAAACAGAAAATATGCTACACAGATAAAATAAAGTTCATGCCTATTTGTCTGACATCACTCAAAAACAACAGACTTTCACCAAATAGATAGGAGAGTGACTTATGATAGTCTCTCACTTAAACACAGGCTGTGTATTACAAGTGAAATTGTACTTAGGATGTTTCATTTTTATAATTGTTTTAAAATTATATGTGTAAAACAAAAATTACAGATTTTTTTTCAACAGAGAACCTGTCATTCTTTTTTCTGTTAAATGTTTCTTTTCTTTGTCCCTCCCTCTACCCAATTCCCTGCCCTTACAGTCTCTGGTATCTACACTTATCCTCTCTACTAACATATTTTCAGATATTTCCATTTCATAAAGTGCAGACATTCGGTATATATCAAGTGGCTATATACAGTATATCTCTTTCAAAGTCTGGTTCACTTCACTTAACATTAAGTCCTCTATATTCATCCACTCTAGATCAAACAATAGAGTCTCACTGTTTCTTATGGCTGAGTAATATTCATCGTATATATGTGCCACAGCTTTTCAACTCAACATCAGTTTTAGGACATTTAGGTAGATTCCATGTCTTAGCAATTGTGAATAATGCTAAAATAAACATGGTTGTGCAACTGTCTGACTTAAATACCTAAAAGTGGGATTACTGGGGCATATGGTAGTTCTATTTGTAGGTTTTTGAGGAACTTATGAATTATTTTCCATAGAGGTTGTAATAATTTACATTCCCACCAACAATGTAAGGGGGATCCCTTTTCACTACAGCCTCATCAGCACTTCTCACTATTATTTTGATCCTTGCCATTCTAACTGGGGTTAAATGGTATCTCACTGTAGTTTTCATTTGTATTTCCCTTAGCACAAATGATGCTGAACATTTTCTTCATATGCTTTTTGGCCATTTATAAGTCTTCATTGGAGAGCTTTCTGTTCAGTTTATTTGCCCATTTTTAATTGCATTTTTTTTAATGGGTGAGCTGCTTGATTTCCCTATATATTCTGGATATCAATCCTTTGTCAGAGAAATAATGTGCAAATATTTTCTTCCATTCTGAAGGTTGTCTTTTCATTCTAATTTTTTCCTTTGCTGTGAAGTTTTTTAATGTGATGTGATCCCACTTTCCATTTTTAGCATTACTGTCTATGTTTTAGGGGTCTCATTTAAGAAATCTCTGCCTACCCCAATGTCTTCAAGAGTTTCCCTTAAGTTTTCTTTTTTCTTAAAGAATTACTTATTTAACTTCATTTATTATTGTTATTATTATTTTGCTATAGGGCACATGTGCTCACTAGAGAGAGAAAGAGAGTGCGAGAAAGAGAGAGAGGGGAAAAATGAAAAAGTTGAGAAAGCAAGCTGCCAGGTCCAGGACTAAAACTGGGGTCAGTCAGGTGGGAGGCCAATGCCTTAACCACCACACCATCTGCTGGCCCCAAGTTTCCCCTAAGTTTTCTACTAGGAGTTTTACAGTTTGAGGCCTTACATTTAAATCTCTGTTCAATTTTGAGTTAATTCTTGGCTGCGTGCAGTCCACTGGTCCTCTCCGGGGATTCGAGGGGGTAGGTGGTGAGAGCATGGTCAGCCCTCCCACTCCAGGCGGCTGCGAGCCAGGTCCTTAGCGCAGTCTGCCCTGGATTTTTCTTGTCTCAGAGTTAGAATTTGGATGTGCAATCACTTTTCTAACCCACCTCACAATAGACTGTTGACATACAAATTGGGATCTTTCCAGTAGCCTGACTTGTAGAACGCTTCAGTTTCAAAGAATTTCCTTTTGTAAAAACTTCAACAAGATGGCTACTATAAGTGCCTAACTACTTCCCTCTGAAGACAAAAAGACCAAAACAAGAATAAGCAACTAATATTCATTGCTGTGTTCGAGAGAGAGTGTTGGAGTGCAGTGTGAGTGTGGTCGAGACACTGCAGAGCATGGAGACTCAGGAAGACTTTGTAGAGAGGGGAGCAAAGCACTCAGCATCTCCTGTCCTAGCGCCCTAGTCAAGATCAACTAGGAACTAGAATGGACTTCTTGTTCTGGGGAAAGAATAAGCAAGAAACCTTCAGCAGTACCACTGACACCTTCGACACCTGAATTTTACCAAAGAGGAATTCTATCGCCCTCAGGGGCCCTGAGCCCAATTTAGGGAGTGACCAAGGGTGGCCACATTGCTGAATTACCACAAGGGAGAAGTCCAGTCTTTGTTGTACCATCCCCCACACAGGTTGTGACAAAGCCATCCTGTGCCCATATCCACCTGCACTGTGCAGGAGCAGCTGGGCAAACACCCTCTCTCAAAACCACTAGCACCAAGAGCTATTCAAGCAGCCTTACCTCCCCCACATACTTGTATGTCCCATGGAAGTGGCAGAGTGAGCAACGCTGCCCATGGCTCAGTTTCAGAGAGGGCCTGACCCTCTGCATCATCAATAATCAGGTTGGGAGAGTGAGTGTAGACACAACTGTGCTGCTTGAGAAGCCCCGCCTGTCACATTCCAAGAACAGCTAGCTAGGCCATTGCATCACTTCTAGTAATCATTGATACTGATTACAGGTGAAGATACTACTATACCACTGTGTCTAGCTAGAGCCAAAGTCAAAATAATCTATACAACTGGCATCCTAGGACACAACTAATGGAGAAAGTCTTTTCACCTGGAACGCCATCCTATAAAACTGATACAGACAACTATTCACCAGATTAACAAATATCAATATAGGGATACAAGATACCTGAAAAAACAAGCTAGCATGACACTCCCAAAACAATACAATAATACTCCAGCAACATATCCCACAATGAAGGAAACCTGTGAAATGTCTAAAAAGGAATTCTACATTTTTATTATAAGGAAACTCAATGAGATACAAGAGAGTAGTGATAAGCAATTCAATGAATTAATGAAATTATTACGTGATCTGAAAGATTCGGTTCACAAAGTAGCAAAGGTCTTTAAAAAGGACCAAGGAGAAATCTTGGAGCAGAAGGAGCCAAAGAAAGAAATACCATCTACAATTGGGAGCTTTAACAATGGACTTTATCAAGCAGAAGAAAGAATTTCCAAACTTGAAGACGAGTCATTTGAAATAATCCAGTCAGAGAGAAAAACAGAAAAAAGAATAAAAAAGAATGAACACTTCGTGCACTTTAATGATAGACTTATTTTTTCTTTTTGGAGCGGTTTTGCTATAGAGTGCGTGCACTCGCTAGAGAGACAGAGATAGACAGAGAGACAGAAATCGAGAAATCACCCCCCAGGGGGGATGGCCATGCCGCAATCCCTTTTCCTTCATTTTCCTCTCGGGATTGTGGGCACGCACACACACACACCCGGCATAAGTTTTAAGCCACTGGGTCTGGAACTCAGACCACGGTCGACTACATGGGAGTCCAGAGACATAGCCATTGTGCTAACTGCTGGTCTCGATGATAGATTATTTTCAAACAGAGGAAAGAATTTCTAAACTCAAAGACAAGCCATTTGAAATAATCCAATCAGAGAGAAAAACAGAAAAAAGAATACGGGACATATGGGACAGTATTAAACGGACAAATATTTGTGGTATGGGAGTTCCAGGAGGAGAAGAGACAGGAAAAGACATAGAAAAGTTATTTCATGAAATAATAGCTGAAAACTTCACAAGTCTTGGGAGAGAGATGCACATCCAGATTCAGGAAGCTCAAAGGTCCGCAAAAAGATTGAGCCCAAAAAGACTCTCTCCAAGACACATTATAGTGAAACTATCAAAATGTAAAGACAAGGAGAGAATTCTAAAAGCAGCAAGAGAAAAGGGACAAGCCACATATAAGAGAATCTCTATTAGATTAACAGCAGATTTCTCTCTAGAAACCTTACAAGCTAGAAGAGAATGAGATGATATATTCAAAGTATTGAAAGAAAAAAACTGCCAGCCAAGAATATTTTATCCAGCAAAGCTGTCCTTCAGAAGTGAAGGAAAAATAAAGTATTTCCCAGACAAGCAAAAACTGAGGGAATTTGTATCCACAAGACCAGCTTTACAAGAAATGCTTAAGGGAGTGCTACATCTGGAAGCAAAAGGATAACTGCCATCATAAATGAAGCACATAAAAGTATAAAACTCACTGGGACTATACATAAGTGAGAAAGAAAATCCTTAACTGTAGGGACAATTATAGAAAACTATCAAATCACAAAGATAAACACGAAGGAATAAGTGAAATGCAAAATTAGAAAATATGAAATGATAGGAGAAAATCCTCATTAGTTGAATGTAAATAGATTAGCTACATACTTGTGGAATAGATTCAAAAATACAAGACAAACTGTATATTTCATAAAAATCTTACTTCAGTAGTAATCACTTATTAACAGAAAGTGAAAGAATGAAAAGTGTTTTATGGAAATGGAAACCAAAAGTAAGCAGGATTTGTTATGTCAGATAAAATAGACGTTTTAAGTAAAAAGTTTATAAAAAGAGAACTGGACCCATAGCCTCATGGTTAAAGAAGTCAGGTCTCACATGACTGACTGGTTTAAATACTGGCCCTACTGGCTTGACAAACATTCCAGCCTTGTGTGCCCCAAATTGTGATAGGATGTGGAAATGGAGTGATCATGCCCCATTGGGGGGAGGTGTGCTCTTTTTGATGAACACACACCACCTTACTGTCTCTTGTAGAAATGAAGTAATTATATGATGATGCAAGAATAACTTAGCAATATGACTTAATGATGGTAATTACATATACACTCAAATATATAAAGCATATATTACAGGATCCAAAGGGGAGAGATAGACACCCCATTCCCAGGACTGGAGAGATCATCTAGATAGGAAATCCCTGATAAAGTCTGAATTGGGCTAGCTCATGGCATGGTGGTTAAGGCAGCTGGATTCTATATGGCCAACCACATGGTCAGAGCCTCAGACCCAGTGGCCCAAGAAACATGCTAGCATGTGTGTATGCATGCCCAAAAGGAGGGAGAGATGGAGAAAAACTGCAGAGTGATCATTCCCCCATGTGGAGTGCTTTCTTATTTTTCCTCTCTCTGTCTCCTGCAAGTGCATTGTGCAGTCTGGCTAAATAGAGAATTAAGAATCTGAGTTAAACAAAATGGACTTAATTTGGCATTTATAAAACATTTCATTCAGCAGATGCAGGATACATGCTCATCAGCATCCTGGAGCATTCTCCAGGATAGACTATATGTAAGGCTACAAAATAAGCCTCAACAAAAATTTAAAAATCTGTATCAAGTACCTTTTCCTTTTTTGAGAGATTTTCGCTATAGGGCGCGTGCACTCTCCAGACAGACAGAGACAGACGAAGGGACAGAAAGCGAGAAATCACACCCCAGGGGGGATGGTCACGCTGCAATCCCTTCTCCTCCATTCTCCTCTCGGGATCTTGGGCATGCATGCACACGCACCCAGCGTGAGTTTTAAGCCACCGGGTCCGGGACACGAACCGCAGTCGACAACGTGGGAGTCCAGCGACATAGCCATTATGCTAACTGCTGGTTCCATGTATCAAGTACCTTTTCTGACTACAGTGACTCAAAATAGAAAGTGGAAAGAGGGACATAGGAAACTGTAAAGATATATGGGATTAAATATCATGTTCCTGGACCACTGGGCCAATGAAGGGCTTAAGTAGGAAATTTAAATATTTCTCAAAACAAGTGAAAATGAGAACACAACACAAGGAAACCTATGGGGCACAGCAAACACCACACTAAGAAGGAAGTTTATAGTAATAAACACCTTCATCTAAGAAGTAGAAAGGTTTCAGATAACCTAACAATGCACCTCAAGGAGCTAGCAAATGAAGCACATACTAAACTTAGAAGGAAAAGAAGAGTTAAAGATGACAGCAGAAGTAAATGAACAAATACAAAAGATCTGTCAGTATTTTTTTTTCCTTTTAAAATTTTGCTAAGTGGTGTGTGTATGTGATAGGTGGGAGAAAATCGAAAGCATCCCCCATGGGGCATGGTCATGCTACAGCTATCTTCTCTCCATTTTTTCTCTCTGGGCATGTTTTACAAGCTACAGGGTCAGCTGTGTGGGATTCAGCTGCCTTAACCACTATGCCAGGGGCTGACCCAAAAAGATCTATTGAAACAAAAAATTGATTTTTTACATAGGAAAGAACTGAAACTGAAAGATTGGAAGGTATCATAGCAGGGAAGGCAACTGTAGATACTAGAGATAGTACAGGGTGTTGGATAATAGGGCGGTGGGTAATAGGAGGGCAGGAGAGGAACAGGGAAAAACCATTTAATTGATATAAAAAAATGAAAAAAATAGATTAAGAAATAGGTAAGTTTTTGTGTAATAGATTTTAGCTTCTTTTACCACACAAATGAAAAAAATGTATGTTAATCTGGGCGGTGGGTAATAGGAGGGAAGGAGAGGAACAGGGAAAAACCATTTAATTGATATAAAAAAATGAAAAAATAGATTAAGAAATAGGTAAGTTTTTGTGTAATATATTTTAGCTTCTTTTACCACACAAATGAAAAAAATGTATGTTAATCTGTATGTAGCTGTATTTATCTCAACATTTTGTAAACCTCGAATGTACCCAATAAAAGATTTTTTAAAAGCAAAAAAAAAGAGCTAATTCTTGTTAATGGTGAAAGATAGGGGTCCAGTTTCATTTTTCTGCAGGCAGACATCCAGTTCTTCCAGCACCATTTATGAGAAGACTGTTTTCTCCATGCATTGTCTTTGCATCATTTGTGAAAGATCAGCTGGCTACATGATTTGGGGTTTATTTCCTGATTTTCTATCTGTTCCATTGGTCTATGTGTTTATTTTTGCACCAGGACCATGTTGTTTAGATTATCATTGCTTTGTAATATGTTTTGAAGTCAAGTAGTGAGATGACACCTACTTTGTTCTTTTTGCATGGTATTGCCTTGGCAGTACAGGGTCTTTTATTATTCTGGACAAATTTTATAATTGCTTTTTCTACTTTTGTGAAGAATGTCACTGGAAGTTTGACTGGAGCCACAAAGAATATGTAAATTAACTTGGGTAAAACTGACATTTTGATTATATTGATTCTTCCAATCCAAGAAAACAGGATGTCTTTACAATTTTTTGTATCTTTACAATTTTTTGTATCATACTCAATTTCTTTTTTTCTAGTTTTCCTTAGTTTTCCTTGTAGAGATGTTTCACCTCTTTTATTAGGTATCTGTTATGGTTTTGTGGCAACTTTAAATGGGATTGCTTTCTTCAATTCTGTCTCAATCTGTTCACTGTTGGTGTATAAAAATGCTATAGATTTTTGTATTTGATTTTGTATTCTGCTTCTTCACTGAATTTATCACTTCTAGGAGGTTTTTGGTTTTTTGTTTGTTTTATGGATTCATTTGGATCTTTTCTGTATATATAATCATATCATCCCCAAATAGGGATAGTTTAACTTCTTTTCCTTTCTGAATGCCTTTTATTTAGCTCTCTTGTCTGGCTGCACTGGCTAGGACTTCCAGTACTATGCTGAAAAGCAATGAAGAAAGCGGGGAGCCTTGTCTCATTTCAGTTTTTAGTGGGAAAGCTTCCAACTTTTCCCCATTCAGTGAGATGTAAGCACTGGGTCTGTTATATATGGATTTTATTGTGTTGAGGAATGTCCCTTCTACCCCTATTTTGCAGAGTGTTGAACATAAAAGGTGTTATATATAATGCTTTTTTTTTCATCAATAAATATGATCATATGGGGTTTTTTAAATCTTTCTGATAATATGATGTATTACATTTATTGTTTTGTGTATGTTGAGCCATCTTTGCATCTTTGGGATAAAGCCTACCTGGCCATGGTTTATAATCTTCTTAATGTGTTGTTGTATTTGGTTGGCTAGTATCTTGTTGAGATTTTTTGCTTCAGTATTCATAAGTAATACTGGTCTATAGTTTTCTTTGTCCATTATGTCCTTTGTCCAATTTGGGTATCAAGGAGATGGAGGCTTCACAGAACGAGTTTAGGAGGGCTCCTTTCTTTTGAATTTTTAGAACTACTTTGAGGAGAACTAGGGTTGGCTCTTCTTCGAAAGGTTTGTAGAATTCAAAAGTAAACCCACCTGAATTTGGGCTTTATTTTGTTGGGAAACTATTATTGACTCAAACCCACCACTTGTTATTTTCTATTCAGTCTTTCTAGTTCATCTCAATTCAGCCTAGGTAATTTGTAAGTGTCCAGAAATTTGAAAGAATTTTTCCATCTTAGCTAGGTTTCCTGGTTTGTTGGCATACAGTCTCTTGTATTCTCTCATAATTTTTTTTTCATATTTCTAGTATATCAGTTGTAATATCACCAGCTTCATTACTAATTTTATCTATCTGGTTCCTTTCTTCATTTTTGTTAATTAGTCTAGCTAATAGTTTGCCAACTTAGGCTTATCCTCTCAAAAAACAAGGCTTGTTTCATTGATTTTTTTAATATAGTTCTTTTATTCTCTGTTTTGTTTATTTTAGTTCTAAGATTTGTTTGTTTGTTGTTGTTGCTTTCCCAGTTCCTTGACATGTGGTGTTATTTATTTGCCATCTTTCTAGTTTTGTTCTCATGAGCACTTACGGCTATGAACTTCCCTCTTATGACTGCTTACACTATATCCCAAAAGTTATAAAGAGCTGTGTGTTAATTATCATGTTTCAATGAATCTTTTTTTCTTTTCCTTTCTTTTCTTTTTTCTTTTTTTGTGGGAGAGAGAGTTTTGCTAGAGGGCACGTGCACTCACCAGAGAAACAGAAACAGAAAGCGAGAAATCGCCACCCCCCCAGGGGGTATTGATGGCCATACCACAATCTCTTCTTCTCCATTCTCCTCTTGGGATTTTGGGCATGCACATACACATGCCCAGTGTGAGTTTCAAGCCATCAGGTCCAGGACTTGAACCATGGTCAATCAAGTGGGAGGGCAGTGCCCCAACCACTACTCCACCAACTGGCCCTGAATCTTCTGATTTCAGTCCATTTTTTCTGTAGTTTGAAAGTCATTCAGGAGTAGGTTGTTTAGATTCCACATTTTTGTGAATGTTTCAGGGCTCTTTATGTGCTTGATTTCAAGTAGTCAGTGAAGATGCTGGGTATAGTTTCTATACTTTTAAATTTATGGAGGGTTGTTTTATGATCTATCATACAGTCAATCTTTGAAATGTTCCATGTAGAGATGAAAAAAGGTGTATTTTGTAGTTATGGGGTGGAATGCTCTATATATGCCTGTCAGGTCCATTTGTTTTATAGTATCATTTAGATCCTGTGTCTCTATGTTTATTTTTTTGTCTAGATGACCTGTCCAGTGGTATAGTGGGGTGTTGAAATACCCAACAATTAGTGTGCTGCAGCCTGTATTTCTCTTTAAGATCCAGCAGGTTTTTTTTTTTTTTTTTGGGGGGGGGGATGCCCTTGCATTGGGTACATAAGTATGATTGTCACATCTTCTTGGTGAACTAGTCCTTTTAGAATTACATAGTGTCCTTCTTTGTCTCTTTTTATCCTTTTTATCTTAAAGTTTATTGTGTCTGATATCAATATTGTAACTCTCACCTTTTTTTCATTTGTTTGCATGTCCTTCACGTTCAATCTATGTATATCTTTGTCAATGAGGTGTGTTTCTTGTAAGCAATATATAGAGTTCCTACTTTTCATCCATTGAACCAATATTTGTCTTTTAGTGAGGAAATTTAATTCAATTAACCTTCAATGCTATTACTGATAATGTGGACTTAGCCCTATCATTTAGTTACTATTTTTTTCCTAGTTGTTTTGTGTTCTCTTGCCTCTATTTATCCCCTTTGGTTTTCCAGGCATAGTACTCCCTTAAGTATTTCCTGAAGAGCTGGCTTACTTTTTGGTGGATTTTTTCAGCTTTTGTTCATCTGAGAATGACTTTATTTCTCCTTCCCATTTGAAGGACTATCTTGCCAAATATAATATTTTTGACTGAAATTGTTTTTCTTAGGGGACCAGTAGATGGTGTAATGGTTACATTGCTGGACTCCCATGTGGCCGACCGTAGTTTGAGTGCTGGACACAGTGGCTTCAAACTCACACCCAGAATATGTGTGTGCATGTCCAAAATCCCAGGAGGAGAAGAAGAAGGAGAAGGGATTGAAGCATGGACACCCCCCCAGGAAGTGATTGCTCACATTATTTCTCTCTCTCTCCAGAGTAGATGTGCTCTATAGCAAAAATCACTCTCAAAAAAAAAATAATAATTTTTTTTTTCAATATGCCTTCTCATTCTTTCCTTACTTGCATTGTTTTAGTTGAGGCCTGATGTTAGTCTAGTGAGATAACCTTAACAAATAACTTGACATTTATCTCTTGTCTTTTTTAGGTTATCGTCTTTGTCTTTCATTTTTACCAGTTTGGCTATGATGTGCCTTAGAGAGGATCTTCCTTTGTTAAATCTGTTTGGTTTATTTCTTGGATTTGGATTTCTATATGTCTTTCTAAATTTAGAAAGTTTTCAGCTAATACATCATGAAATATATTTTCTAACCATCTACCCACATCGTATTTACCTTCTCAAATATCGATTATGTAACTATTCGGCCATTTAACAGTGTTTAAGATTTCCCATATGTCGTCCTCATTTTTAATGATTCTTTTCCCATTCTTCTCAGTTGCTTAGACTGAGTCAGAAGTTTTGTCTTCAAGGTCAGATTCTTTCTTCTGAAAGGTCTAATCTTGTGTAAATACTTTCAAGGGAGGTTTTGATTTCCTGCATCATAGTCTTTATCTCCAGAAGTTCTGTTTAATCCTTTTACAAGTTTTTCTATCTTTTTATGGAGTTCCTCCTTCAAGTCACGGAAAGATTTTCTTATCTCCTGGAATTGGTTGTCTGTTTCCTCTTACATTTCATTGAGTTGTTTGTTTTTTAAATTTCTTCTAGAATTATTTAATTTTATTTATTTATTTTTAATTTGATCAGAAAGGGACAGAGTGAGAGCAAGAGAGTGAAAGAGAGAGAGAGAGAGAAAGTGATAAAGCAAGCCGCCAGGTCCAGGACTTGAACCGTGGTCAGCCATGTGGGAGTCCAGCATCCTTAACCACCACGCCACCTGCCGGCCCCTCAATGAGTTTTGTTACAATAAATATTCTGAATCTTTTTCTAACAATTTGGTGATTTGTGTTTTATTCATTACTGATAAGGAGGAACTGTGTTCCTTTTAGAGAGAGGAGTATTTCCCAGTTTTCTCATATTTCTTGAGGTTCTGCTGTGATTTTAGTCATTTGGTGATGTTCTTACTTCTTGTTAATTCTTTGGAGTAGGTTTCTATACCTGTGTGCTCCTGAGCTTCCCATTTTCGTGAATTAGCTCTGTGCCAGTTTCCCTCTTTAATATGAGTGGCAGTGTGGTATCCACCGTGGTATCTTCGGGTACAGATTTGCAGAGATGAGTTTATCTCCTTTTCCTGCAGGGTTGAATATGGGAAGAGAACTCCTCCAGAGCCACACAGTGTTCAGATGTTTGGCTCCTATATACACAAACCTCTCTAGTCCCAAGGTAGGTGGGGGCTGAACTTCTACCTCTGCAACTGCAGGAATTGGGGTGGTGGTCTTGAAAGACAAAGTGGCTCCTCTTCCCACACCCTAGGCTGGGCAGGGAGCTTCAGTGAAGAAATAAGGCCAAGAGGCCCTCCTTTCCCTCTGCTCCCTCTACTTCTGTGACTGCAGGAACCAGGACGATGGTCTTTAAGACCAAGGCAGCTTTTCCTCCCACATCCTAGGCTGTGCAAGGGGCTTTAGTGAAGGCTATTTTTATCAATCTTTTAAGAATATCTTTAAATACACATAAAAAAGTAGATAAAACAGCTACATGAACCCCTGTGTACTCACTAACCAATTTAAACAATTACCAAAATTCTCTCCATTTTTAAAGCAAATCACATACATTATATCACTTTACTCAAAATACTTTGGCTTGTATCTTTTTTTAAATAAGGACTTCAAAAAAGAAAAAAACCTTAACTACTTACCTCTTTCACACACAATGAAACCAATGATATTATCTACTACATCATTTTAAAAATTTTAAAAAATATTTTATGGATATCAATAGTTTGTTCCTACCAGAATACAAGCAAAATCCACACATATGGTCAATACTGATATTTCTCTTCTAATTTGTACCAATCATCCCTCTTTTTAAAAATGTTCATTATCTATTTCATGAGAGACACAGACAGAGACAAAGACAGAGAGGGTCTCATGTCAAGACTCTCCCCCCCTGCCTTTTCTAGACAGCCAAGATTATAGCCATGTGCCTGGCATGTATAGGTCAACTCAAGAACTGGACCCTGATTTTCCATGTGCCTTCCAGTACTGCAGAGAATTACACTATCCCTGCACCACTGTGGTTAAGTTCCTCTTTATTTTTTTATCCCTTGTATATCACTTATCCCCAAAATAAAACAAGACATTTGGCCTTGATTTATAAAATTTCTCATGAGTCAGCATTTGGCTAACTGCATCCCTGTGGTGGTGGTGGTGAACATGTTTAGCCTTCTAGCCCACATATTTCTTGTGAACTAATAGACCTAGAGGCTTGATTAGATTCAGGTTCAATTCTTTCACAATACTTCATTCACAATGTTGTGTACTTTGAATCAAATTAGAAAGGCACATAATCTACAGTTTTTTCAGGTTTTATAATTCTGACAATGATCAACCTAATCCATCCATCACAAAGTTCACATCAATCTCTTCCTCAATAGTTTTATGATCCATTGATAATTATTTTAAAGACATTAGAGGTTGAAAGATAGTGATTTGGGGGCCAGCAGGTGGCATGTGGTTAAGGTACTGGACTCCCACATGGCCAACCACAGTTCCAGTAACAGACCTAGTGACTTGCTTTCTCACTTTCCCTTTCTCTCTTTATTTCTCTCTCTCTCTGATCAAATTTTAAAAATAATTATGACATTAAATAAAATGAAACAGTTCTTTAAAAATAATCTTTAAGAAAAGAAAGGTAGTGATTTTCTAATTTTATCCATTCTCCTAACATTATGATGCATCTTGGTATACAAATATTCTATATGCTAAGGGAGTCAGATCAACACAGATCAACAATCTTTCCCTTTGGAACACCATCATGTCTCTCCAACTTTGAGAAATTGCCAAAGGTTCTCTAGCTTCTCTGACTTTTAGCATAATGAGCTCTCTTACAGGTTCTTAGTCTCTTCCCTCTTCTTAAGCAAGAGCTCGGTGGGAGAGAGGGGGTTTTCTACAGAATGTTTCACTACCCTGCACTTTCCTTCACTCTAAGATCTTAACCCCTTAAGTCCTAAGCACCTTCACAGTTTTTCGATGTCTTTAAAAGATGTTTTATCTGGCTTTCTTAGTTATCAAATACAGCTAGCAAAAAGCCTACCATAAGGCTTCTTGATTAGTTAGCCCAGATGTGGTGACCCAAAGTAAGGAACAGAAGAATACATTTAATGTAAATATTATTAGTTAAAATTGCATCCAATTTGAGTCCTACTTCAGATATGGCAGACTACATGTGTAAGTAAAACCAACCTTTCTACAAAGTTATTCCAGAAGGCTACAGAAAATAAAGGAATACTCCAAAAATCATGAAGAATCAGAGAGATAGAATTATCAGAGAAAGATGGTATATATGGTCTAGGGAGGCATTTGTTAATCCAAAAGAGGGGGTTAAATGCTCCATATCTCTTTTGACAGCCTTGATAGAGTTAATAGTAGAAGACTAAGTCAGCCAGAATTCTGGTAACCCACTATAAAAAAAATAAAAATGGGGACCAGCAGATGGCATAATGGCTATACCGCTAGACTCCCACATAGTCGGCCACAGTTCAAGTCCCAGGCCTGATGAGTTAAAACTCATGCAGAGTGTATGTGCATGTGTGCCCAAAATCCTGAGAGGAGAATGGAGGAGAAAGAACTGCAGCATGTCCCTCCTAGAAGGTGATTTCTTGCTTTCTGCCCCTCTGTCATTCTGTCTCTCTGGTGAGTGCACATTCCCTATAACAAAAATCTCTCTCTCAAAAACAAAATTAAGAAATAAACAACTATAAAAAAAGACCATATTTATGAAACGAAATAGAACCAAATAGAAATTGTAGAACTGAAAAGTGAAATAACTGAAATTAATAACTCAATAGAAGGGTTTAATAACTAGTTAGACCCAGCTGAAAACAGAATTAGTGGATTTAGAAGACATGTCAGAAGATAATTCCTTTCTGTATCAGGAAAAAATAAAAAAGATAGGTCAGAAGGAACTATCCAGAATTCAACATAGGAAGTTGAAAAAACAGAAAACATCCAAGAATGGATAAGATACTTCAAATACTTAGATCAGAAAAACATATCCTTAATGTAGTGAAAGGAAAAACTGTCCTACCTAGAATTATATACCCAGCTAAAATACTCTTTAAAACTAAAGAACCAAGCATGCAATTGCAGATTATCCAAAGGTAAAGTTTATTTCTCAGGACCTCAGGCATATCATTTGAAGGGGTTCACCACACAAGAAGAAGTATGATGTATGCAACACCCATACCCTAGCTACTGCTTATGATTTTTCTTTAGAAAAACAACTAGTAACTGCCACTGAATATTAATAATCCCAGGCATTTCATCACCACATATCCTGCACTAGTTTTACAATACTGATAGATGGAATATATAGAGAAATGAATCATGGAGCATCCTTCAGGGACTCAGCAGACCCTAACAAACAGGTGTGCAAGGGTTAGGATAAAGTATAGCATGTGGTAATAGAGATCTCTAATAGAGTTTCTTTGTTTTTGTGTAAACAGCATTCTGAGTAATAATAGTACATAGTAAACACTCAATAAATACATATTTTTCAATGAATGGAAAATACTAATACCCATGGAAAAAAGATTTGCTAATGGATATCAAAGAAAATCTACTGTTTGGCCTTGCTGTCCCTAAATGGATCACATATACCTTGCCATCAATATTTTTGCTAATTTCTTTCTCCTTTCTCCTCCAATAATTAAAGTTCTCATTCTCCAAGCCCCTCCCCAAAAAAGAATAAAGGTTAGTCTTTCACACTCATACAAACACACACACACACACACAAAGTTGCAAGATTTTGACATGAGAAATCCTGCTATAAATGGTGTTCTTCAGGCAGACAGAAAACAATTCCAGATTAAAGTCTAGAAATGTAAGAAATTAAAAAACAGCAAAACTGATACATATATGGGAAAATCTAAATTAATATTTATGATATATAAATCAAGAACAATGATATTTTGGGGATTTTAGATATCTGCAGAAATTAAAATAAAAATGATGATACACAACTAGAAGAATGACAGACTTAAGTATTCTAAAATTGGGACTAGCAGATGGAATAATGGTTATGTTGCTGGATTCCCATGTAGCCAACTGTGGTTCAAGTCCTGGACCCAACAGTTTAAAACTCACTCCAGGCACTTGTGTGTGCATGCCCAGAATCCCGAGAGGAGAATGGAGGAGAAGGGACTACAGTATGGCCATTCCTCCTGGGGAATGATTTCTTGCTTTCTGTCTCTCTGTCTCTCTGGTGAGTGCATGCACCCTATAGAAAAAATCTCTCCCTTAAAAAAAAATAAAAGAAAAAAGAAGAATTCTAAAGTCATTGCAATGTCCAGGAAAACAAGGCTATAAATGTTAACATTAGAATATAACTCAAGAATACAAACTTTTACGATATCCATTAATAGAATATTAAAAGGCAGTATATAATTTCTAAGTTTTCTCCAAAAAAGCAAAATGGGAGGGAAAAATGGATGTGGAATAAACAAGATAAATAAAAAACACATAGTAAGATGGTAGGTTTAAACTCAGATACATCAGTAATTACATCAAATGCAAACAGATCAAGTTAATGAATTAAACCTTCAAGTAAAAAACTAAAGACTACTGATTTTAATTTAAAAAAAAAAAGAACAACTATATACTGTTACAAGATACATATCTAAAACATACAGATACAAGGCTACAGAGATGCCAAAAGAATAGGAAACAACCAACAAAAAAACCATACACACACACACACACACACACACATACAAGCATGAACATAACTCTAAGGAGAAGTCACTGATTCTAACAATTACGGGAAATTTTAACACACCTCTCTGAGTAAATGAAATCATACAAAATCCACAAATTATAAACTATTTCTCAAAACCTCCAAGGCTAAGTGGCAGCACAGTAGTAACACAACTGGAATCACATGAGAAAGAACCTCGGCTCATATCCTTGAACCTCTCTGGACATGCCAGGTGCATGTATGCCCATGATCCAGGCCAGAACCATGAGATGGAGAATAGATCACATGAAGATCCTGTTGACAGTGCTCCCCACCCCATGCACAAACACAAACTCTCTCTCACTCACTTATTTACTCTCTCTCTCATGGAAGAAATAAATTCTGAAAAAGAAAGAAAGGAAAAAAAACAACTCCCAGCTCAATTAAGTGCTTATGTACACTAGCAAGAATGTTTATAACAGCATTATTCCTAATAGACCCAAAATTAAAACAACCCTCATGCCAATCAAGAGCAGAATGGATAAACAAAATATGGGACAGTCCAAACAATGAAATATTATGCAGCGATATAAATGTAGAAACTACCAATACTAGCACAGAGGTAAGCTGGCAATCATAATTTTGAAAAAAGAAACCAATCCATAAGAATACATAGGATATCATTCATTTACATAAAGTTAAAAAAAAAAAAACAGGTTAAACTAAACTGTAGTTTAGAGGTCAGGAAGCCTGTTTCCTTTTTAAAAGAAGGGGGACCAGCAAGTAGCATTGTGGTTAAGGATGCTGGACTCCTGCATGGTTGACTGTGGTTCAAGTCCCGGTGGCTTGCTTTCTTGCTTTTCCTCTCTCTCTCTCTCACTCTTTCTGGTCAAATTAAAATAAATAAAGTTAAAGAAAGTAACACTTTAAAAGAAAAAAAAAAGAAGAAGAAGGAAAGAAGTACTACTGGGAAGATTTGTGTGAATGTCTTTTTTTTTTTTTTTTTAAGAGATTTTTACTATATGGTGCATGTGTTCACTGGGGAGACAGAGCAAGACAGAGAGACAGAAAACAAGAAATCACCCTCCAGGGAAATGGCCACACTACAATCCCCTCTCCTCCATTCTCTTCCCGGGATTTGGGCCATGCATGCACACATGCCTGGCATGAGGTTTAAGATGCCTGGCCTGGGACTCAAACAAAGGTCAATTATGTGGGAGACAAGTGATATAACCATTACACCATCTGCCGGCCCTATTGTATAAAATGTCTTTCAAGATGCAATATTCTATTTCTTGACCTGGGTGACATAATTTACGCATTCCCATTTTAGTAATTCATTAAGCACAAATCATGTTTATGTGCTTTCAATATATATTACTCTCTATAGTTAAAAAAAATATTTTTGAAACTGTGTATATTTACCTATTGAAATAATCCCGAAGGTAAGAAAAAAAGGGTTTTATAATTTATAAACATCAATCAATACATAAAGTCCTTGATGAATATAATAAAGGATTTCAGATTGTTGAAATAGTTATGTTCTTTTTCTTTTTAATCTGCGTTCTCTGTTTGAAAACATAAAGCCATTCAACTGGGCAGGGACATAGTCCTAGCACCTGCTTCGTCTTTTCCCTTCCCATCCTCAAATAATGTCTTCATTTTCTTAGAACTGGCTCTGAGAAGGGAAAAAAAAAATCCACAGCCTTTCTCCTAACCCCTTAGCTTAACAATGTGGCTACAGCTTTGCCTTCAGATCACTACTATCACAGGCAGGGGAAACATTGAATTCACTCCTCTAGGATTAAGGTGGCTTCCATGCAGCTCTCAAAAATGTGTACCTTATAAATGGGACTGATTCTTTAGATGCATAACAATTTCAACTTGTTGTACCAGTACGTTAAGTTTTTTATTTATCCTAGTCAATCTATAAGCCTATTACACAATTGAGAGCTGACTATTCCTTTTTATCACTACCAAAACCCTTTATCTTGCCCTAAATGCAAATCTTTGACTTTCTGATAATCTTCCCTAGTATGCAGCATTATGAGCTCTTAGAAAAATACTGGGGGGGGGGTTTAGGAACCAACAGATGGTGTAATTCCTTATATTGCTAGACTCCAAATAGTCGACTGCAGTTCAAGTCTTGGACCTGGCATCTTAAAACTCACTCCGGCCTGTGTACATGCATGTGTGTCCAAAATCCCGAGAGGAGAATAGAATAGAAGGGACTAGGGCATGGCCATTCCTCCCTGGGGGTGATGTTTTGCTTTCTGTCTCTCTGTCTGACTCTGTCTCTCCATCAAGCACATGCACCCTAAAGCAAAAATTTCTCTTATCAAAAAGAAAGAAAAAATACTGTTTAGCACCTTTTATTTAAGAAATAAAAGGCGGATATTCCCATCCATATTCCCTTAAAACTCAGAATTTTAGTAAGTATCTTGCGACCCATTGTATATACTGAAGCAATATAAGCAAACAACGTGGAAAGTTAGGAGGAAATCAACATTTTTCCATTTCTTGAGTAATTTCTCTTTTAACACATTTACCTAGTCCCTAAGGAATCAAACCAGACCATGATTTCACCTGCAGGTCTGCAGACTAAAAACAACAGGAGTTGTTAGTCCCCTCGGTATGTATTTCCAGGAGAAAATAAAGTGACCTTCAGAAATTTCTTTGCAGAGGAGACTAAGGGAAAGTCCTATGAGCAGAGAGACCCAGATGCCAGAATAGAAAGAAGCAGTCGGTCAAGGGTCCCCACATGACTGTTCATGGCCTTGTTTCCTGATAGGTCAGAGGGTATCCTTCAGAAGCAGGAGGTGACAAGGGAGGGATAAAGTGGCAAGGGAAACCAGTCACGGGCTGAGCAAACATCCAAGATACTGCAAATAGACTGGGTAAAAATGGTGCAGCTCAGGATCACCATAATGGCCTTCTTCACTCTTTCAGAAATTCTGCAGAAGCTATTCTGTTGCTTACTAAGTCCCATTTTGTGAGCTCAGATCACCACTATCCATGAAGGTTACTCGTAGTCTGAGTCACCAGAATAACACGACTCAGATTCAAAGTGTGCCAGGGGACAGATAGGTATGCCTCAGGGACAAAAGCTTCCTCACTCTGGTGATTTCTGTCCTTCAGGAGAAGAATATAGTCAAAAAGTTCTTGGAAAATGTGCTTCACAAAAATCACTTAAGCACAAGTGAATGCTTGAGTGGAAGGAAATAAAAGCATCAAAATACTTGGGCACTGTCTGAAGAATGATAACAAACAGGGCAGAAACAGCTGAGTCATAAGCTGGGGCAAAGTATCCCAAGTTATGAAAAAACAAGCATGCAAAACAAAGTCCCCCATTTAAAAATCACAGTCTTGGGACCAGCAGATGCGTAATGGTTATGTTGCTGGACTCCCACGTAGTCGACTGCGGTTCAAATCCCGGATCTAGCAGCTTAAACTCACACTGGCTGCATGTGTGTGCATACCCCAGAGAGGAGAATGGAGGAGAAGAGATGGCATGGCCATCCTCCATGGGGGGTGATTTCTCACTTTCTGTCTCTCTGGCAAGTGCATGTGTCCTATAGGAAAAAAAAAAATCTCTCTCTTAAAAAAAAAAGGGGGGGGGACCAACTGTTGGCATAATGGCTATGTTGCTGGGCTCCCCCGTACTTGAACACAGTTCAAGTCCTGGACCCGGTGGCTTAAACTCACACCAGGTGCATGTGCGTGCATGTCCAAGATCCTGAGAGGAGAATGGAGGAGAAGGGATTATGGTGTGGCCATCCCCCCTGGGGTGTGATTTCTCACATTCTGTCTCTCTGTCTCTCTCTGTCTGGCGAGCGCATGCACCCTGTATCAAAAACCTCTTAAAAAAAAAAAAGAACTCAAGTGTTTTTAGGTTTTCTGAAAAGTCTAAAAATAACCCCCACTCAGCTGATATGAAGAGGAATCTAGTACCTGTAAAATCCTGTCAAAAATTACAATTGCTATAGATATAAAGGAAAAATAGTTTCTAAGGTTATTTAGTCTTAATCATCATTACTCTTTATTTTTATTTATTTTCTTTCCTGAGACAGAGAGAGAGAAAATCAAGCACACTTAATAGGGTCTCAGGCTATGATGCCCCGCCAGCAGCTTTCCCAGCCACCCTGGGTTGTAAGCAATGTGTACACATCTAGCATGTACAAGTCAGTCTGAGAACTGAACTCCAACCTCCCATACAGCTTCAGCACTGCACTACTATAATGCCACCATGGCTGGGCTCATTATTTTCTTTCATGCTAAATGGGAAGTGATCTATAAAACCATGTATGTGAATAAGAGTGGCCAGGACGGGACCAGCAGGTGGCATGATGGTTACCTCACTAGATTCCCATGTAGTCGACCATGGTTCAAGTCCTGGACTCAGCAGCTTAAAACTCATCCTGAGTGTCTGTGTGTGCATGCCCAAAGTTCCCAGACAAAAATGGAAGAGAAAAAGAGTACAGCGTGGCCATCCCCCGGGGGGTGATTTCTTGCTTTCTGTCTCTCTGTTGAGCTCATGGGTCCAAAAGCAAAAATCTCTAATTAAAAAAAAAAAAAAGAGTAACGAGGACTACATTTTGAATAGTGTGAGAAATCCTATAATAGTTATTATAAATTAAACATAAGCACTGAAATAATTACCTTACCTTCTAAATCTGTGTAGTTGGGTAAATATCTAGGATAACAACTGTAACTATGATGGCAAGAGGAATAAAAATAAATGCTCAAAGATCTATCTTTTAAAAAAAAATCATTTCATGGGGGCCAGCATGTGGCATAATGGTTAAGGCTTTGGTTCCTACACGGCCAATTCTGCAGTTCAAGTCCTGGACCCAGCAGTTTTAAAATCACACAAGTCATGTGTGCATGTAAGCCCCAAATCCTGAGAGGAGAATGGAAGAGAAGGGACTGTGGAGATACCACTCCCCCTGGTGGGGAGGGGTGGTGATTTCTCACTTTCCCTTTCTCTCTCTCTTTCTTTCTTATTGACTGCACACTCCCTATGGCAAAAAAAAAAAATCTAAATAAATAAATAAAACCTTGTATGAAAGTTTAACATACAAAATAGAAAGACCCAAGAAAATCACATACCTGGTAAGGAATTAATATATGGAATACATAAGAACTCCTAAAACTCAATAACAAAAAACAAATGACTCAACTAGAAAAAGAAAAAAGGACAATTTAATTTTGAAAATAGGCAAAGGGCTTGAATAGACATTTCTCCAAAGAGATACAAATGGCCAATAAGCACATTAAAAGATACTCAGTATTACTAATCATTAGGAGAATGCAAATCAAAACTGCAATGAGATACTTCATACCCATTAGGATAGCTATTATCAGAAACCAGAATACAAGTGTCGGTGAAAATGTGGGGAAATTGGAACCTTTGTGTACTGTGGACGGAAATGTCAAAAGGTATACCTGCCATGGAAAATACTGGATCATCGGAAAAGTCATGACACATTTTTGCACAGAAAAACAGAAAAAATATGTCATGATTTTTCCAACAACCCAATAGTATGGCAGTTCTTCCAAAAATAAAACAGAATTACGTATGATCCAGCAATTCCACTTCTAGGCATATGTGCCCTAAAATTAAAAAATAGTTTTTAATGTTCAAATTTTATGTTATCTAATATTTTACCACAATAAAGAAAGAAGAAAGAAAGAAAGAAAAGGAAAAAAAAGAAAAGAAAAGAAAAGAAAAGAAAAGAAAAGAAAAGAAAAGAAAAGAAAAAAGAAAAGAAAAGAAAAGAAAAAAAAAAAAAGGCCTCCAGTAGCTCTAGCCAAGGCTCCATCAAGCAGAGGTAGGCCTGGAACATACTCTGCATCCTTGCTGTGCCCCTCAAACCCTAGCCTACTCCTCAGAACAGCACTGCACACACTGCTGGTTATTCACTCTATAGCCCTAAGCCCTCTGCTTCTTCTCTATTAAGGGAGTCCAGGACTCTCCTGCCCACACATCTTAAGGGTGGCTAGGATTGCTCCAAATATTGGTGTAGATTTTTGACTCACATAGACCAGTGGTGGATTTCAAATGTTTTTCCTCAGGACCACTTTATATATGTTTATATATGTCAATATTTACCATATTATTAAGTTGTCGGGAAAGTCATGATGTATTCTTCCATGTTTTTCTATGTAAAAATGTGTCATGACTTTCCTGATGGCTGAATAAGAATTAAAACAGAAAACTTTAAAACACAAGAATTACACAAGTACACATTCCATTAACCTCCAGGATGAAGACATCACATACATCATGCAAACTTTCTACAACTCCCCTGCACATTAGTAACAGAATGAGAATGGAAAATGCAAATAATGTCTTAGCATTATTATGAAAACCATTTTGTCACTATGAGACTTCTGTGAGCGTCTCAGGGACATCCAGTGTACCCGAGCTACATTCTGGGAATGGCCAGTAGAGGCTAGTCATGGTATTTCCACCCCTCTCAAGAGTAGGAAAGTTCATGTTATGTAACTTGAGACCAAGAGAATTAAGTTTTTGGCTGAAAGGTTTCTGGGAGGGTTTTCCTTGACTTTAAATTAGGTTCACTTTTTTCCACAGTAGAAACTCAATCTTCATGTGATACCTAGAATGGTAAATGTCTCCTAGGGTCCCAGGAGTAAGGAAGCTTGTGAGGAGCAGCTAACATGCTGCAAGTGGCAGAGCCGAAAATGGCCCTGCATCCTCCAAGCAAAGTAGAGACAATGAAGGAGTCAGCTGTGGGATCTCCCTTTTTGTTTAAGCCCTCTGTCAGTGGGTTTTCTGTTACCTTCATCCTAGCTGACGTGCCTCCTAGTTTGCTGAGCACATTTTGAAAACCACAGAAGCACATATTATAAATATCTATAATATAAATGTGACCAAAAAAAAAAAAAAAACCACACAAAAAAAGTAAACAAACCTACCAAGGCTGTTGCAGAGGAGAGATAAACTAGGTAAAATTTGAACTCATTTTATCTTGATAGAAGCCCTTGGAGCTCCAAAGTTGTCAGTATTTAAAATACAGCTCATTTTAAACCACACAGTATCAAAAATAGCTGCACATGGTCCTATGAGGAGGCCAAGAGAGTATGAAATTGCTTTCCTTTGGGCTGAAACATCTCCAATCCAGAGGTATAAGAGGTAAGCCCAGGGACCAGCAGTTAGCGTAATGGCTATGTCGCTGGACTCCCACGTAGTCGACCGTGGTTCGAGCCCCAGACCCGGTGGCTTAAACTCACGCTGGGCGCGTGTGCATGCGTGCCCAAGATCCCAAGAGGAGAATGGAGGAGAAGGGATTGCGGCGTGGCCATCCCCCCTGGGGGATGATTTCTCACTTTCTGTCTCTCTGTCTCTCTGTCTGTCTGGTGAGCAAACGTGCCCTATAGCGAAAACCTCTCCAAAAAAAAAAAAAAAAGAGGTAAGCCCGCACATACCAAATACGAACCATAGCCTTCTCAAAGTGGCATTATTTTTTTTCCCATTTCCCCTGAGCATAAGTCACCTGAAGTACTGTTTCACGAAATAAGCAGCATACAAGAGATTTATAGGCAAAATACTGCAAAGATACTATTTATAGAAGAAGAAAAAGGCACAGAGTCAGCCCCCATAGTACAGGGTTAAGGGAGCTAGATCCCACATGACCAATTGTGTGGTTTAAACACCAGTCTGGCAACTTGCAAACCATGTGTGTGCCCCAAATCCTGATGAGATGGAGAAACAGCAGAGACTGCTAAATAACCACATCCCACAGAGGGGCTGGGGGGTCTCTCTCTCCCGCCCCCCCCTCCCGGTGAGCAAGTAAAACATAACTTTTTAAATTAAATCAAAAAAGAAAAAGATAAATCAAATATCCACTTTCTAACCAATGTCATCAATTAGAGGTGCAGTTAGCTTATCAGAAAATATTTTAAATCCCCAAAAATATAATCAGATATAAAAGTAAGAACTGCATGTTCAAGACCAGCAGATGGTGTAATGGTTACATTGCTGGACTCATACGTAGTAGCCTGCAGTTCGAGTCCTGTACCTGGTGATTTGAAACTCAATCCAGGTGCATGTGTGTGCATGTCCAAAATCCAGAGAGGATCATGGAGAAGGAACAGCAATGTAGCCATCCCCACTGGGGGGTGATTTCACTTTCTGTCTTTCTGTTTCTCTGGTGAGTACACATGCCCTGCAGCAAAAATCTTTCAAAAAAATAAAAAAGAACTGCCATGGTCAACTACACTAATACTTGATAACATTTTTTCCTCTTGCTGAAAGTCTGAGTCCAGTATTTTTAATTTACTGAAAGGTAAAGTTTCTTCACTTCATCTTAAATAACATTGGTCAACTGACCCCTGTGTTTGGGGCTTTCTTTTTTTTTTTTTTGGAAAGTCATAATAAATATTCTTGTTCCCATGAAGTACTTATGAAAGAAACATATGATATGTTTCCTCCTAAAAACAATGAGGTTTTAGGAAAAGTTCCACTAGGAGGAGCTGGCTTTTTCCTCTGTTGAATCAGCAGCATTTCACCTCTGAGATAGTTTAATCAAAAACACAGACCTGAAATTTGCAGATAATTTCAAACAAACCTCAATCGTAAACAAAATCTGGGTCTAAGGAATTGGCCGAGGCAACTGCAATCCAGGTGCAGAGTATGTATGTATGCTTGTCAGATGATTTTGCGAAAGACTAAGGAAATTTAATCTAGCAGATAACTCGGGGGATTTACTGAGCTCAGTTTTTCCACCCGTGTCCCCAGCAGTGTGAGGAGAAGCACTGGCCTCAAAGTAGAAGCATTCCTTTGCCATAGCACCTGCCTTCCGAGATGCTAAGATAGAAACTCAACCTTGTTGTCCAACAGAGTACTAAAGAGCTACTAGTGGGAATCAAAAAACACATTTTCCCTCACACATTCTGGTACAAAGAGTGCTTCTTCTCTTGTATTCTTTTTAATTATTTAATTTTATTTATCCTCATTATTATTATTTTTTAAAATTTGACCAGAGAGAGACAGAAAGTGAGAAAGCAAGCTACCAGGTCTTTGAACACGTGGGAATCCAGCACTTCAACCACCATGCCATCTGCTGCCTCCTCTCTTGCATTCTTATCCTCACTTCACTTCTCTGATGGTAAGATTGTTGGCATGTTGTTAGACCTATTAGAAAAATGAACTCAATAAGACATTAGTTTTTAACATATTAGAACTCTTCTTGTCTTTGTCACTGGTAACTTCACCTAAAGTTATTTCTGCCTCTTTTCATAGGTCCCAATGGTAATTCATTACTAAATAAATAAAAACAAAGCCCACATATTTGCTGAGAGCCTACTTCATGATAGGAACTCTGGAAAACAGTGCAATAAAAGGTGACACTGTTCCCTGCTCTCAAGCAACCTATCACTAAGGAGGAAATCAAGAGCCACATACAAAGCTTAACACCCGGTGGAAAGGGCTGAGTGGGAAGGAAACCCACAATGCTACAATAAACATCAAGAGGCACTGGTCAGCCTGGGGGTACAGTCAGCAGCAAACTGAACTGCAGTGACGGAAGCCATGTGGCCAACTGTGGGTTCAAATCCCCAAGTCAGTTTGAAAACACAGTATGTGCCAGTGTGCCCAAGATCCTGACAAGCTGGAGGACTGGGTAAAGGGAATCACAGTGAGACAAATGACTGCTTCTATCTATCTATCTGTCTGTCTGTCTGTCTGTCTGTCTCTCTCTCTCTCTTCTGTGCACATGCACTATCATGAATTTAAAAAATAGAAAAGGCACTAAGCCAGCAGCACAGCAGTATCAGATACTCCAAACAGAAATGACACCTGAGCTAAACAAGATCACAAAGTATGACCAGGAACAAGCCAGACGAAAACATCAAAATCAAACACAGGATCCTTTCTGCACCTCATAGAAAGGGGTTAGTTACCATAAGATCCATGTTTCTCAAATTAAGAATAACAACTATAGGGAACCAGGAGTTAGCGTAATGGCTATGTCGCTGGACTCCCACGTAGTCGACTGCAGTTCGCGTCCCGGACCTGGTGGCTTAGAACTCACACCGGGCACGTGTGCATGCGTGCCCAAGATCCCGAGAGGAGAATGGAGGAGAAGGGATTGTGGCGTGATCATCCCCCCGGGGGGTGATTTCTCGCTTTCTGTATCTAGGTCTCTCTCTGTCTGGCGAGCGCACATGCCCTATAGCAGAAACCTCCCCCCCCCAAAAAAAAAAAATCAAGAATAACAACTATTGAGAGCTTCCAGCGTTGTCCAAAATCATTTTTATCCAGTCAAATATTAACAAACACAGGCCAGTAAAACTCTTACATTTGTAACTTTTAAGACTACAAATGAAATACCAACACATCTACAAAATGAAAAAAATTTAAATTGACAATATTAATAATCAATGTAATTAATGATGCAGCCACAAACTCACTCAGGCCTACCTACCTGGGCGTGATATTGACAGCCACAGGTAGGGACTGTGGAGTTTGTCGGCCCTCCCCTGAGAAACAGCAGAGACTGCTAAATAACCACATCCCACAGAGGGGCTGGGGGGTCTCTCTCTCCCGCCCCCCCCTCCCGGTGAGCAAGTAAAACATAACTTTTTAAATTAAATCAAAAAAGAAAAAGATAAATCAAATATCCACTTTCTAACCAATGTCATCAATTAGAGGTGCAGTTAGCTTATCAGAAAATATTTTAAATCCCCAAAAATATAATCAGATATAAAAGTAAGAACTGCATGTTCAAGACCAGCAGATGGTGTAATGGTTACATTGCTGGACTCATACGTAGTAGCCTGCAGTTCGAGTCCTGTACCTGGTGATTTGAAACTCAATCCAGGTGCATGTGTGTGCATGTCCAAAATCCAGAGAGGATCATGGAGAAGGAACAGCAATGTAGCCATCCCCACTGGGGGGTGATTTCACTTTCTGTCTTTCTGTTTCTCTGGTGAGTACACATGCCCTGCAGCAAAAATCTTTCAAAAAAATAAAAAAGAACTGCCATGGTCAACTACACTAATACTTGATAACATTTTTTCCTCTTGCTGAAAGTCTGAGTCCAGTATTTTTAATTTACTGAAAGGTAAAGTTTCTTCACTTCATCTTAAATAACATTGGTCAACTGACCCCTGTGTTTGTGGCTTTCTTTTTTTTTTTTTTGGAAAGTCATAATAAATATTCTTGTTCCCATGAAGTACTTATGAAAGAAACATATGATATGTTTCCTCCTAAAAACAATGAGGTTTTAGGAAAAGTTCCACTAGGAGGAGCTGGCTTTTTCCTCTGTTGAATCAGCAGCATTTCACCTCTGAGATAGTTTAATCAAAAACACAGACCTGAAATTTGCAGATAATTTCAAACAAACCTCAATCGTAAACAAAATCTGGGTCTAAGGAATTGGCCGAGGCAACTGCAATCCAGGTGCAGAGTATGTATGTATGCTTGTCAGATGATTTTGCGAAAGACTAAGGAAATTTAATCTAGCAGATAACTCGGGGGATTTACTGAGCTCAGTTTTTCCACCCGTGTCCCCAGCAGTGTGAGGAGAAGCACTGGCCTCAAAGTAGAAGCATTCCTTTGCCATAGCACCTGCCTTCCGAGATGCTAAGATAGAAACTCAACCTTGTTGTCCAACAGAGTACTAAAGAGCTACTAGTGGGAATCAAAAAACACATTTTCCCTCACACATTCTGGTACAAAGAGTGCTTCTTCTCTTGTATTCTTTTTAATTATTTAATTTTATTTATCCTCATTATTATTATTTTTTAAAATTTGACCAGAGAGAGACAGAAAGTGAGAAAGCAAGCTACCAGGTCTTTGAACACGTGGGAATCCAGCACTTCAACCACCATGCCATCTGCTGCCTCCTCTCTTGCATTCTTATCCTCACTTCACTTCTCTGATGGTAAGATTGTTGGCATGTTGTTAGACCTATTAGAAAAATGAACTCAATAAGACATTAGTTTTTAACATATTAGAACTCTTCTTGTCTTTGTCACTGGTAACTTCACCTAAAGTTATTTCTGCCTCTTTTCATAGGTCCCAATGGTAATTCATTACTAAATAAATAAAAACAAAGCCCACATATTTGCTGAGAGCCTACTTCATGATAGGAACTCTGGAAAACAGTGCAATAAAAGGTGACACTGTTCCCTGCTCTCAAGCAACCTATCACTAAGGAGGAAATCAAGAGCCACATACAAAGCTTAACACCCGGTGGAAAGGGCTGAGTGGGAAGGAAACCCACAATGCTACAATAAACATCAAGAGGCACTGGTCAGCCTGGGGGTACAGTCAGCAGCAAACTGAACTGCAGTGACGGAAGCCATGTGGCCAACTGTGGGTTCAAATCCCCAAGTCAGTTTGAAAACACAGTATGTGCCAGTGTGCCCAAGATCCTGACAAGCTGGAGGACTGGGTAAAGGGAATCACAGTGAGACAAATGACTGCTTCTATCTATCTATCTGTCTGTCTGTCTGTCTGTCTGTCTCTCTCTCTCTCTTCTGTGCACATGCACTATCATGAATTTAAAAAATAGAAAAGGCACTAAGCCAGCAGCACAGCAGTATCAGATACTCCAAACAGAAATGACACCTGAGCTAAACAAGATCACAAAGTATGACCAGGAACAAGCCAGACGAAAACATCAAAATCAAACACAGGATCCTTTCTGCACCTCATAGAAAGGGGTTAGTTACCATAAGATCCATGTTTCTCAAATTAAGAATAACAACTATAGGGAACCAGGAGTTAGCGTAATGGCTATGTCGCTGGACTCCCACGTAGTCGACTGCAGTTCGCGTCCCGGACCTGGTGGCTTAGAACTCACACCGGGCACGTGTGCATGCGTGCCCAAGATCCCGAGAGGAGAATGGAGGAGAAGGGATTGTGGCGTGATCATCCCCCCGGGGGGTGATTTCTCGCTTTCTGTATCTAGGTCTCTCTCTGTCTGGCGAGCGCACATGCCCTATAGCAGAAACCTCCCCCCCCCAAAAAAAAAAAATCAAGAATAACAACTATTGAGAGCTTCCAGCGTTGTCCAAAATCATTTTTATCCAGTCAAATATTAACAAACACAGGCCAGTAAAACTCTTACATTTGTAACTTTTAAGACTACAAATGAAATACCAACACATCTACAAAATGAAAAAAATTTAAATTGACAATATTAATAATCAATGTAATTAATGATGCAGCCACAAACTCACTCAGGCCTACCTACCTGGGCGTGATATTGACAGCCACAGGTAGGTACTGTGGAGTTTGTCGGCACTGCCATGTACTGAGGATGGCTCCATGCAATCACCAGTTTTCCCATCAGAACTACTGTGAAGAGGCAATGGCTCCTTTAATGAAAATACATTATTTACATCTTCACCTCTTTCTTTTGTACTATCGCCCTATATATACAGTAGTACTACCACCTGGCACCGATATACACACAACTGCAGACACTAAAATCTTAAAACACTATAGAGTTAGAACTGAAGCCATTTGGGAGTTTGGAAACATGAATTTAAAAAAACTACCATCAGAATGAAAAATAGAGGGTGAAATCTTTGTAGAGAACCACAGCATCCTAATAAATCCCACCTGCTTAATTCCACTCATCTTTTTGGGCCTGCAAGCCTCGGAAGAATTTTAAATAACTATATGCCATGGGTCATAGAGCTCACACAGAAAAGCATTCTGTGGTTAGCTTTTAGTACTATGTAAAACCAGACATCTAACTTTATTTCCTTTAAACTCTCAGCCCACATGACTTTCAGTTCAGATGGCACCGTAAATTCACTCTGATGGATTCTCTCTGCTCCCATCACATAGCAATGGAGGGAAAACATTCTAAGGCAAAAGCAAAAAGATGCAAAGCTCAAAACAATATATAAATATTTCCATGAAATATATATGGGAGATAAACATAAAGAGGTAAGCCTCCAAAAGTAAAGCCTTGGGCCTCTGAAGCTCTAGATCCAAGAGTAGGTAGTAAAATGGGAAGTTTGAGTCCTAGAAGACTTGTGTTTACATAGATCTGAAGGACAGTCAGACTGTTGAAGGCAGGATACAAAATGAAGGCCTGAGTCCTGTTCCATCCTCATTCCTTAAAGAAGGCTGGCCTGTGGGATCAAGCACTTGGGTTCAGATCTCAAGGTAGACTGAAAAATGTCCCAGTCATGAAGCTAGCAAATGGCATAGCAGTTACATCGCTGGACTCCCACATGGCCAACTGCAATTCAAGTCCCAGACCTGGCATCTTAAAATTCATGCTGGACACATGTGCGAGCATGCCCAAGATCTTGGGAGGAGAATGGAGGAGGAGGGACTGCAACGTGGCTATCCCCTCTGGGTGGTGATTTCTTACATTTCCTCTTAATGCCTCTGTCAGTCTCTCTTTGGCAAGCACACATACCCTAAGACAAAAATCACTCTCTCTCACACACAAAATGCACCAGGCACATGTATAGGTGCCCAGGATTCTGAGTAACTAGTCAGATGTGGAAAGGGGATCACAGTGTCTGCAAGACCCTGTCGAGGGTGCTTCCCTAACTCTTGAAATTAAAAACAAACAAACAAACAAACAAAACTTTAAAAAGTATCTCATTTAAAATATACCCTATAACCAAAATTCTAAAGAGCATGAAGAAACATGCCAATAAAGACAACCATAAAACAAATTGATCATTAGGTCACAAATTCACTTCAGATGAAACTAATCAGTCAAACAAAGTAAGTATATTTAAGATGCTACTGAGTTGTTGTAAAAGCTGTGACACATTTTTGCATAGAAAAACAAAAAATACATGATGACTTTTCTGACAACCTAATAAAAAATGCCCAACAAAGTTGAGTATATTTAAGGCTAGCAGATGGCATGGAGGTTAAGGTGCTGAATCCCTATTTTGCAAAGTTCATTCTTTCTCCCTCTGAAGGTTGGGTTGAACAGAGATGCAGGAAGTTGGAAAAAGATAAGAAGCACTGCTGATGTCATGTTGTTTATTGCTGAGTTCAAGGTGAGCGCTCAAAGCTCTTAGTAGGCTCACAAAGCCCATAGCAGCACTCACAAGAGCTTCCTTCCTCTTGGAACTAGAAATGCACATGGAGAATACTCACAGGGCAATATCCTCTCTCTTGGAGCTCACAGCTTGTGGAACTGAGCTGAGCCAAGGCCATCAAGGCTGAGCTAGCAGAACCAAGACCAAGCAGAGCAGGGCTAGCTAGCAGGGGAGAGCTGATCAGGTGTTCGTTTCTTTATAAGGGGGCTGCAGACAATAGTGGCTCATTGCTAAAACCAAACTGTCACACACACATTGGTGTGTTACATTCGATGGTGTAAAACAGTGAAGTCATAATTGCATAAAAAGTGCACAAGCACAATCCAACTAATAAATTAAGTATTTAACCTGTGGCCTTTAAAAATGATAAGCTAGGAGGTGAGGGAGCCAGACTACACCATTCTGACTCTATTTGCAATACAATCCCACATGGCTGACTGCTTGATGTTCTGCACCCAGCAGCTTGAGAATCATGCTGAGCATGTATGTACACATGCCCAAAAATCCCAAAAGGAGAATGGAGAAGAAGGGACTGCAGTGTGGCCAACTCCATGGGAGTAATTTCTCACTTTCTCTATCTCTCTCACCAGCTAGTGCATGTGCCCTGTACCAAAAAGAAACAAAAACACACATATATAAGGGGCTTAAAAAAAGCTAATTAAAAAGGAATAAGACATTATAACACAAAAAGGCAGAATTAAGAGGCAGCTAACAAAAAATCAACTGAAAATTATGTAAATGAAGAATATAGTCATTAAAATTCTACAACTCAAGGGACCAGCTGATGACATAATGTTATATCACTGGACTCTCACATGGCCAACTGCGAGGTGAGTCCCAGACTCAATGGCTTGAAATTCATGCCGGGCACATATACATGTGTGCCCAAAATCTGGAGAGGAGAATGAAGGAGAAGGAACTACAGTGGGGCCATCCCCCCTGGAGGGTGGTTTCTCACTTTGTCTCTCCAGTGAGCACATGTGCCCTATAGAGAAAATCTCTTTAAAAAAAAAGAAAAAGTACAACTCAGCACACAAGATACTTTAGACTGAAGGGATTAAAGAACTTGGTAAATCTGAAGATGATACAAAGGGATTCACTTAGAAGGCAGCACAGAAAAAAGAAGAAAAATATGAAAGAGCAATAAAGAAACATAACACTTCCATAAACAGGAAGGAGTGTAACAGCACAGGAAAGTGAAGAGACTGGAGAAGAAATTATATTAAAAAGACCAAAGCTAAGGATGTCAAGTCTTTAGATTAAAAGTACATCCTAAATACTAAGAGATATCATGTAAATAAACAAATAAACAGAAAACTAAATCAATAAACGAATCTACACAAACTAAAAACTAATTATAAAAAGAAAATCTTAAAGGCTGCCAGGAAGCATCCTGACTTGCCAAAACAGGCTCAACTTCATTGGCTCTGCTGGATCACCAAACTCAAGAGGCCCAGCTGCTAGTGTGGCGCCCCACACCAGCTGAGCTCACTTAGACCTGGCTGGCAGCCCTTGGAGACAACAGGTGGCTGGATGGGTCGGATCAGCACACCCAGGCTGATGCAGAGTCTCACAGGCGTTGTGCCTCTTCTGAACAGTTGGTGGATATAAGGTGAAGCAACTGTCTTTCGCTTTAGACGGCTCCCACAGAAACTTGCTGAAAAGGCAGACCTAAAATCTTCTAGTGACTTCTAGTAACAGATCTGTCTTGCCTGCAATAGATACTCTGGATTTAAATATATCCTTACCCACCGTGCTTCTGCCAGCATCACCAAATGTGGACTTTATGAGTCTTCATTAACCATAGTGGTATCACAGCCAACATCAACCAAGGAACTAATTATACAGCAAAAGAATTAAAGCAGTGGGTTGATGCCAAAATGTTCATTTTCAGCTGTAATCATTATTAGCTGCTATTTGAACTCCATACACTTTTTTGTATATCACTTCATCACTGAAACATTTCTCTACCACAGATTGCATTCTACTGCATCTTCTCTGGAACTAAAAGGAAGGAAAACAAGGGTCGGAAGGTGGTATGGTGGTTAAGGTGCTGGACTCCCACAGAGCTGATCACAGTTCAAGTCTAGGACCTGGAGGCTTGCTTTCTCACTTTCCCTCTCTCTCTCCTTCTGATCAAATTAACAATAATAATAAATAAAATTAAATAAATTATTTTTTAAAAAAACAAATGGAGGGAACCAGCAGTTAGCGTAATGGCTATGTCGCTGGACTCCCATGTAGTCGACCGCGGTTCACGTCCCGGACCCAGTGGCTTAAAACTCACGCCGGGCACGTGTGCGTGCGTGCCCAAGATCCTGAGAGGAGAATGGAGAAGGGATTGCGGCGTGACCATCCCCCCTGGGGGGTGATTTCTCGCTTTCTGTCTCTCTGTCTCTCTCTGTCTGGCGAGCGCACGCACCCTATAGCAAAAACCTCTCCCAAAAAAAAAAAAAAAAAGGAAAACATAAAGAAACAAGAGTAATAGCCTGAATTATGTGGAAAGGAACCTGTTTTGGGGAATCACAGATGAATTGTAAATAAAAAAATTGTATTGGTAAACTGGTTATACACAACATATATTGTAACTGTGTGTATAAAGACTAGCATCATAAGCTGTTTAAAAAGGTTAGTAAACCTCTCATTTAGTTTCCCTTGAAAAAAGCTCAGACTAGCTAGAGAAGATAAAGACCTAGATTCACCACCTCATTCCCAGACAGACAGAAAAGCCTTTCATCAACATCAGCCCTTGATGCTCTCCAGGTGATGTGCCTGGCAGTCACCCGGGAGATCAACAGGGACACAGGCCCTAGAAGTAGCCACCGTGCCCACAGAACCTTTGTAAAGACGGTATGATGCTGCAGCACAAGAGCACCACCTACTGAAATAGTTCCAAGGGACAATTTAGTCCAGTTATTGAAAGCTCAGTAAAATACCATGGAGGGGTGGACTTCAAAACTTTTCACCCTATCTGGCTGTTTCTCCTTTTCTTCTATCAATAAAACTAGAGCATTTACCAAGACCTCCTGAGAAAGAAACTGCATGTCTTCTCTTTGCTCCTCTCATTCTCACTTCAATTATCACAGGAAAATGAGTTTTTTTCCTCCCATCCAGTTTTAGCTATCTCAAGTGAATACTATTTCTAGATCT
>NW_006205008.1:510343-532194 GCF_000334495.1 Tupaia belangeri chinensis
TTTTTTTAAAGAAGCAGAATGAAACTCTAGTTCTAATGGGTCTGACAAAGACCAAGTGAAGTCATTTGGTCAAATCTTAAGCCCTATAAGTCACAGTGCTAAGGTGGGAACTGTGGCTTTTTAAAAACTTATTTAAAGATGATTACAATAATCCCTGTCCCCTTGAGGAGCTTAAACTGAACAGAGATTCTAGACCAGGAAAGCTGGAGGCCTGATGATCTACTAATAATGTGAGAATCTGGTCTTTGCCTCTCCCTGCTTCTTCCTGCTTCTGATGGGAATAAAGAACAAAATACAAATGAAAAGATGACTGACAGGCCATTAGTAACAACATCCTGTAAAGCTGGTTGCTTCTGCTATGCTATGCTGTATATTAAACACAAATATGGCTAAAGTCACAGCAAAAAGAGAGTTTTCTCTAGAAACTGTCATTGTTTACACTGTTGCAGTATGGCTATCCAGGTTCTTGGTGTTTTGGACAAAGGATCAAAAAGAAAAATGCCTTGGGGCCAGTAGGTAGGATAGAGGTTAAAGTGCTGAACTCCCATGTGGCCAACTGCAGTTCAAGTCCTGGACTTGGAGGCTTGAAACTCACACTGGGCACATGTATGTACATGTATGTGCATGCCTAAAATCCTGAGAGGAGAATGGAGGAGGATAAGGAACTGAGGCCTTCCAGGTTGATTTTTCACTCTGTCTCTCCAGCAACTGCATGCACCCTATACCAAAAAATTAAAGAAAAGAAAAATGCCTCAACATGAAGCCCTGAAGTATTGCCAAGGACAAAAACACTGGCTCAGACTCACTTAACAATTCACATAAATCCTCCCATTTATCATTTAGTCTTGTTATATTTCATTGATCTGGTGGGGGCTTCCACAAACCAAGGTGTGTATGACCTTAATCATGATGAAAAAAGTAGTCACTTCTATTTATTTGTAGTCATCCTGTGTACCCGCTCATACACTATTAGGGTTCTACCACAGCCAGAGTGCTCACAGGAAATGAGAGGAGAGCCCCGACAAGGCACAACCGAGGGAGATACAACATGAGCTCTCAAAATATCAAGCACTACAAGTACACATTTGTTCATTTGAAAATCATGAGAGCTTTAAAACAGTGAATGTGTCTGTATCCTATTTCAATTACTTCACACGCCAAAAAGAAAGATACTTTAGGAAAGTTCAATCCCAATTCTCTAGTGCATACACTGCTATGCTAAATGTACATTTTGTACTACCTGGCACGTCTGCTAATGTCTCATGGCAAGGAAAGAAAATCTAACTGAATATGAGAACTTCCAGAAGGAAATTTGTTAGAAAACAATGAGATTATGCAGGGAAAGAATTCTAAGATAAAAAGAAGCTGACTACAGGCTGGCCCTATAGCGTTGTAGTTAAGCATAGTACATAGAGTCCCAGATCCCACATGGTTGACTGTGCCATTCGAGTCTGGTCCCCAGTGGCTTGAAAAACACTCCAGGCACAATTACGTGCATGTCCCAAATCCTGACAGAATGAAGAAACGGAGAAAAAAGAATGGCAGTCTTACTATACTCACTGGGAGGTTCTACCCCCTCCTCTCTTTCTGGCAAGCATATGCACCCTTTAGCAAAAAAATTAAAAAAAGAAAGAAAGAAAAGAAAACAACTAAACAATGAACTATTTATCATAAGTAAAACAAACAAACAAATATAACCAACCTGGGTTTAACAGGTCCATATAATTTTTTTAAAAGCAAGTATTTATTTATTTAATTCTATTTGTTATTATTTTGCATTTTAAAATTTTATTTTATTTATATTTTCCCACATTTAGTTTACATATCGAAATTTTTTGCTTATACTCCATAATTCTTGTTTAATCAACAACTTTCAAAATTTCAAAAAACTGAATTTTAAAGATAACTTTAAATATATTTGTTAAATTTTGTTTGTGACTATAACAGAGACAGTATGGTTTTAAATATTTTTGAGAAAATATTTACATGTCAACTACTCAAACTGTTGAAAAGCAAACACCCTGCACACAATTCACACATGAACCTTCTCAGTTCAGCCCTGCCTACCAAGTATTCTGTGGTTTACACATGTGCTAGCAATGATCAGTCTCTCTTTCTTTCTTCAAAGTCCTCCTCAAGGTAATCCTCTGGTTGTGGCTGCTCTTTTGCAATCTCTACTGATTACAATGCTGGGCTCAAAAAGTTAAGGTTATTTAATGGTAGGAATTCTTTCATATGGCTTCTCTAACCCTCCCTGCTAGGCAGAACTGTTTACGGTGCCAAGTAATCTTTCCAAGAGCTTCTGTTGGCGCTCTTGAGATCTACCTTAGTTCCAAAGCTTTCTGGTCATATCTTCAGATATGACATTCCAGTCAAAGCCCTGGCAATAATGAGTATTTCTAATTTCTGATGCAAAACAACAGGTATTTCTGAACTTATGCAAATAATCATTCTCACAAAATAAGAATACTCACAAATATTTTCCAATTCCATAGGGGTCAGAAAGGGAGAAAGGTTTATATTTCAATTTAAAACCAACCAACCAACCACCACCAACTACAAACATTTTAACAAACTGCCGAACCTATCAACAGCTCAAAAAAATCCTTAAATCTGGAAAACAAAGCATAGAAGAAAATCAGAAATGTTTTAGTCAAAAGTCATAAAATTCTATTTCACCAGTTCAGTCTCATGTTTAATCTCTCTTCTGTTGAATCTGCAGTGTTACTGTGGTCCAATCTCTCCATTTAAATCCTGGAAGTTAACATTTAATGTTATTATTGATATTTCTGGACTTGTCCCTACCAGAGCTGGCCTGGTATTGGTAAATTTTCAGGTTTTGTTTATCTTTTCTTCCCATATGAAGGATAATCTTGCCAGGTATAGTATTTTTGGTTGAAATTGTTTTTGATTTAACACTGAATATATTTTCCCATTCCTTCCTTGCTCACATTATTTCTGATGAGAGGTCTGATGTTAGCTGCCTGATGGGATCACCTTTGTAAGTAACTTGACATTTCTCTTTTGCCAATTTTAGTATCCTGTCTTTGTCTGTGGTTTCGGCCAATCTGGCTATGATGTGCCTTGAAGAAGATCTTCTTGGGTTGATTGTATTAGGGGTCTTTTGTATTTCTTGGGTCTGTATATTTGAATGCCTCTCTAGGTTTGGCAAGTTTTCTTCCAGGATTTCATGGAATAATTATCAATGTCCTTATTAGTTTCCTCTCCTTCTGGGATACAGATGATACAGATGTTTAGGCACTTAATGGTATGTAGTATTTCTTGTATATAATGGTCATTTTGGAGGGTTATTTTCTCAGTCTTTTTGTTGATTTTTTTTCTAGGTCAGACAATTTGTCTTCAACATCCAAGATTTGATCTTCCGCATGGTCTGATCTACTCTTAATACTTTCGACGGAGGTTTTGATTTCCTTTATTGCACCCTTCATCTCTAACAGTTCTGTTTGATTCTTTTTTATGTTGTGTATTTCTTCTTTCAAATCGTGGAAGAACTTCCTCACCTCCTGGAACTTGTTCTCTCTTTTCTCTTGCACCTTCTGTAGTTCAATGCCTCTCATCTCTTGCCTCCTGTTTAGTTTTGTCACTATGAATATTCCAAATTCTTTATCGGACATTTCCAGAGTTTCATTGTACTTTCTCTGGATGATGAAGGGTTGTTCTTTTTCCCTTGGAGGAGAGATATTTTCTTGGTTTCTCATATTTCTTGTGCCTCTGCAATGGTTTCTGGTCATCTATGGATTATACATTTCTTCCTAATTTCTTGGAGTTAATTCTGAGTGTTCAGAATTGTGTGGGAGGAGGTGCTCTGCAATCTCTCTGCAGTTCTTTTTCCCTGATGCTCACCAAGCAGCCTGTGCTTTTGATTTTGGAACTGGATATTATGAAAGCCTCATGGTTTCTAGGAAATAGGTGCAACTGGGCTGAGCTGCAGGGTTTCAACTGAGAGTTCAGAGGTGTGTGGGAGGAGATGAGCTGCTCTGTCTGCAGCTCCGTACTTCTCCCTGCTGCTCACTCTGCAATCTTTCTCCTCTGAATTTTAGTCATTTGGTTGTGTATGCACTTTTGGTTAATTGGTTGGAGAAGGTTTCTGCAACTGTAAGATCATGTGCTTCCCTTTACTCTAAGGTACTTCAGTGACAATTTCTCTGCTCTACTGTGTTTTGCAATGAAGTACCCAAAGAAAGATATTTTGTGTTCAGATTTATAGAAAGGAGTTTCTCCCTTTGGGCAGCAGGTTCAGTAGGGGTTGAGGATTTCTATGACCCTGAAAGTATTCATATGCTTTGCTACTGTGCACCTAGGCCTTTCTAGACACTTAGTGTTTGGAGGTTGAGCAGCAGAGTGAAAAAGTAAGGTTAAAAAAGTAAAAAGGAAAAGAAAACAAAGAAAAAATTAATTTAAAAAGAGAAAAAAACAACCAAAAAAAGAAAAAAAATGTTTTGTTTTAAAAAAGCAAAAAATGAAAACTGGCAGGGCACATCTCAAATATTAATGACTTCTGTCTGAGTTTTGGGGTCTGTAAGATGGGGTTTGGAGCAGAGATTCTTAAGTCACCCTGGTCCTGTTATCATTACTTTTTTAATTTGACCAGAGAGAAACAGAGAAAGAGAAAAAATGAAAGTGAGAAAGCAAGCTGCCAGGTCCAGGACTCAAATTGCCATCAAGCATGTGGGAATCCAGTGCCTTTATCCACTATACCACCTGCTGGCCCCCAAAGATTTTTTTTTTTTTGAGAGGTTTTTTGCTACAGAGCACGTGCGCTCGCCAGACAGACAGACAGAGACATAGAGACAGAAAGCGAGAAATCACCCCTCAGGGGGGATGGCCACGCCGCAATCCCTTCTCCTCCATTCTCCTCTTGGGATCTTGGGCACGCACGCACACGCGCCTGGTGTGAGTTTAAGCCATTGGGTCCAGGACTCGAACCACGGTTGACCACGTGGGAGTCCAGCGACATAGCCATTAGGCTAACTGCTGGTCCCCCCCAACAGAATTTTTAAAATGTATAATTTAATTATCTAATATAAAATACAAAAATGTTACAATACACTAACAGGTGTTTGCCTTAGTTTAGGTCCTCATTAGAATTTCATATGTAGTGAACATTTGAAATTACCTCTTTAGCATCCATTCTCTGTTGAAGCAGTGATCCTGAGCCAAGGTCAGTCTTGCCCTAGGGGACTTTTGGCAATACTGTGAGACATTTTTTGCTTGTCACAACTAGAAGAATTCAATCACTGTGCCCACGTCCAGTAAGCAGAGGTTAGGGACATTGCTAAACATCTTATGCACACAGGACAGTCCCCGCAACAAAGAATATCCGACCCAAATGTCATGCCCTCATTCCCATGCTAGTATATGAAAGCTGTGAATATTACCCCTTATATCACAAAGGAGTATTACCTTGTGTAGCAAAAGATGTAATTAATGATCTTGAGGGTAGATATTTATCTTAAAATATCACAGCAGGCCATAAATACAATCACACATATTCCTATGAGAGAAAGCTAGAAGTTTGGAAACAGACATTCAAAGGAGGTGGTGTTGTGAAGACAGACTCAGAGAGCAAAGCAATGTGGCCACACCCCAGAAATGCCATGCTGATAGCTGCCAGAAACAGGAAGAATCAAAGACCATATTCTCTCCTTCAGTCCCTAAGGGGAAGGTGGCCCTGCCGGATCTTGGACTTCTGGCTTCTAGAACTGTGAGAGATAAATTTCTGTTGTTTTAAGCCACTGAGTTAGTAGTGATTTGTTACAGCAGCCTCAGGACACTAATACAGCCTTCTTTAAAGAAGTGAATAAATTGCAAAGTATGAGAAGGGAAGCAAACTTACATTTTGCTTTGTTTTTGACCCAAATATTATTCTTCTACGGAAATGCCAAAAGTTTTCACAAGAGAAATTTCTTCTACTATCAAAGTCCGCAAGAACACAAACTACTCAGCTCTTCTAATATTGAACACAGGCCATAAAGTCCATCACCTGAGTCTTCATCTTGCAAAGAATATCTCCTTCCCTCTTACATTAATCCCTTCAAGTCTTCTTTCTTTCTTTCATTTATTCATTTATTTTTGAGAGATTTTTGTTATGGGGGCACATGTACTCATCAGAGAAAGAAAGCGAGAAATCACACCCCCTCCCCCACAAGGTGAATGGCCACGCTGCAATCCCTTCTCCTCCATTCTCCTCTCAGGATCGGGATCTTGGGCACGCTCACACATGTGACCGGTGCAAGTTTTAAGCCACTGGGTCTGGGACTCAAACCTCAGTTGACTACATGGGAGTCCAGTGACGAAACCATTATGTTATCTGCTGGTCCCCTTTCTTTTATTTTTTAAAATCTTTTCAATTGCCAGAGAGCATGTGTGCTCACCAAAGACAGAGAGAGAAAAAAAGAGAGTGGGAGTATAAGAAATCACTCCTCAATGAGATGTGGTCATGCCACAATCCCATCTTGCCATTTCTCCATCCTGTCGGGATTTGGGGCATACATACATACCTGGCATGTTTTTCAAACTGCTGGGGCCAGGATTTGAACCATGGTTGGTCATGTGGAACCCAGCTCCCTTAACCACTAAGCTACAGGGCTGGCCTCCTCTTTCTTTTTATTGAGGCAACAAAGCATCATTTTAGTACATTTTTATGTATAAGCTGTATTTACTTACTTTCCAATTATTCTTCACCATTTATTTTAAAAAGTGCTCAGATTTTTATTTGTGGAAGACAGCTGGAAATCTAAGATTGGGATGAACACATTCATAACTTTACTACCAAAATTCACGTAAGTAATTTTTCATTTACTAGTTTTTTAAAAAAAAAAAAACTTAGTGGCAGGTTTTTAGGAATTAATTAAAGTCATGAACAGAGAGGTAGCTATATTTATTTCATCTATAGAAAATGCCTGGTAAGTATCTTGGTTTCTTTCCTCTTTATTCATGCTATATTCAGTAGATGCTGCTGGCTAGAAATCCGTGATACAGCACAACCCCTTCTCTTCACAGCGAAGGTAGTGGGGTGAACAGGGACAAATCCTCCATGCTCCTCGCAGGATCGGGATCTTGGGCACGCTCACACATGTGACCGGTGCAAGTTTTAAGCCACTGGGTCTGGGACTCAAACCTCAGTTGACTACATGGGAGTCCAGTGACGAAACCATTATGTTATCTGCTGGTCCCCTTTCTTTTATTTTTTAAAATCTTTTCAATTGCCAGAGAGCATGTGTGCTCACCAAAGACAGAGAGAGAAAAAAAGAGAGTGGGAGTATAAGAAATCACTCCTCAATGAGATGTGGTCATGCCACAATCCCATCTTGCCATTTCTCCATCCTGTCGGGATTTGGGGCATACATACATACCTGGCATGTTTTTCAAACTGCTGGGGCCAGGATTTGAACCATGGTTGGTCATGTGGAACCCAGCTCCCTTAACCACTAAGCTACAGGGCTGGCCTCCTCTTTCTTTTTATTGAGGCAACAAAGCATCATTTTAGTACATTTTTATGTATAAGCTGTATTTACTTACTTTCCAATTATTCTTCACCATTTATTTTAAAAAGTGCTCAGATTTTTATTTGTGGAAGACAGCTGGAAATCTAAGATTGGGATGAACACATTCATAACTTTACTACCAAAATTCACGTAAGTAATTTTTCATTTACTAGTTTTTTAAAAAAAAAAAAACTTAGTGGCAGGTTTTTAGGAATTAATTAAAGTCATGAACAGAGAGGTAGCTATATTTATTTCATCTATAGAAAATGCCTGGTAAGTATCTTGGTTTCTTTCCTCTTTATTCATGCTATATTCAGTAGATGCTGCTGGCTAGAAATCCGTGATACAGCACAACCCCTTCTCTTCACAGCGAAGGTAGTGGGGTGAACAGGGACAAAGTGCCTTCTACCTACCATCCATCTAGTTAGGAGTCCCAACACGAACAAAGTCCACATCCCCTAGCACCTATGGCAGTAGTCTACCTGAGGATATATATGAAAGAATGAAGAAAAAGAGAATGAATAAAGAAGCAGAATACAACAGAACTTTTTCTTTTTTTCTTTTTGAGAAAAGATAAAATGACATAAGCATCAGTTCTTGGGGGTTGTATGGTGGCATAGTGATTAAAAAAAAAAAAAGGCTGACCCACACAGGAGGGTTTGGGGTTTGTGTTCAGAGACCCCCCTGAGTATGCCCAGGCACTAAGTGGCCATTGTCTAAGATGGCTAAAGCTAGGGGTGGATTAGAGCATCAAGACCCCATTGCAAGTGCTGTATCTCTCTCTTTCTCTTCTCTCTCTCTCTCTCCCTCTCTGTATGTCTCTCACTCAGAGAAAAATAGAGCTTTGGGACTAGCAGTTAGTGTAATGGCTATGTCACTGAACTCCCATGTAGCCGACCGCGGTTTAAATCCTGGACCCAGTGGCTTACACTCACGCCGGTGCGTGTGCGTGCGTGCCCAAGATCCTGAGAGGAGAATGGAGGAGAAGGGATTGTGGCGTGGCCATCCCCCTTGGTGGGTGATTTCTCACTTTCTATCTCTCTGTCTCTCTCTGTCTTTCTGGCAAATGCACGCACCCTACAGCAAAAACCTCTCCAAAAAAAAAAAAAAAAAAAAAAAAAAAAAAAAAAGAAAGAAAGAAAGAAAGAAAAATAGAGCTTTAAAAAAAAAATAAGTTCTCTAACAAAGTATCACCATAATCAAAAATAAACACATTGTATATCAACAAGTGAAAAATAGCAAATCTTCTAGTAATTCTTAAACATAAAGAATATAATTTATCATTTTACTTTTGAAAGATGACCTTTTTTCCAATACTTTCAAGGGACAGAGTACAAAAGTTATTCCCAAGAGCTCACACACAGTAAAATAATCATTTTCAGCACATCAGATTGTAAAAAAAGTGAAATGAGATGAAACTGATTTGTATGTTATCTTCAATGCTGGCCTGTACAGAGAATTAGATGGTAAAACCGTAACTTTAGAACCAGCAGCAGCTTTAGTAATTGCCTAGACTTAAATCTCCCTGTTCATAGATGAGAAGCCTCAGACTTTTTCAGTTACTGCCCCAGTTGAAGGACACAAGGACACTAAAGAGCCACGTGCTGTAGAGTAGTAAACACAAACACCAAAGACAGTGGAGACCCTGGCCCCATTGTGCCAACTCCATGTTTCCAGTCTTCTATCTACACTATTGGCCTTTTCAACTGAGGTACGCTTAACACAAGGGTTTAATAACATTGCCTAAAGCACACACAGGCACAATTAGTTTTTGGGAGATAAATTTCTACATCTTTGACTTTCACATGTTTCATTTGCTAGAAAAAATCTTGTGAGAACTACTAAAATCTAAGGGCCCACAGCCTCTCCCTTCCTGCCCCCATCCCCATCATACTTTGCAAAAAGAAAGCCATTCCTCGCATCCGCCTGAATCTTATTACTATGGTATATAATAGCCTAAGGTATAAAAACAAGGGTTCCAAACAAAGTGGCCCATTCAGAAGGTTAACATTGACCAGTTATCAAGGCATCCACCAAAAATCATCATCCCATCCCTGACTCATTTCAGTAACAGCTGCAGTTCACACAGAATTTTACTTTTTTAATATTTATGATTTACATATAATCATTATCTATCTCTGAAGGGTAAAGTATGGTTTTTAAAAGTATGCATATGGTATATAAACAACTGATGATATAAACATAGTCAACACCTTCAACATTTAAAATTACATTATGCTGTGAACATTCCAAATTCACTCTACTGGTTATATAATGAATTGTCAATGATGTTCTTTATTGTGAAATACAGTTCTAAAGAAAAAGTGGTTAAAAGACAACAGAAAGTCTCATAAATTAGTAAGGATGGATTTTGAAAAATAAAGATAATCTTAAAATAGCCAATGAAAGAATAATTTGTAATTTCCACATGGAAGTTTGTAGACAATACGAGTTTATAATCTGAAAAGATCTGTAGTATCAATTGTGGGTCCAATTAGTGATAGGTAAAACTGAACATAACAATAGCTCTTTAGGAAGCGAAAGAAAAAGAAAACTTTTACTCACTCTTATAAGACCATAGTACTTTACTATGAATAAAGAAGTCCTCAAAACAAAATTGGAAAGAGTTGTTTTAAAGAGATGACATGGTAAAATCAGTCATTTATTGGGACCAGTAGTTGACGTAATGACTATGTCACTGGACTCCCATATAGTCGACTGCGATTTGAGTCCTGAATCTGGTGGCTTAAACTCACATTGGGCGCATGTATGTGCATGCCCAAGATCCCGAGAGGAGAATGGAGGAAAAGGGATTGTGGTGTGTCCATCCCCCCTGGGGGGGTGATTTCTCGCTTTTTGTCTCTCTCTGTCTTTCTGGCGAGCGCACGCACCCTATAGCAAAAGCCCCCCCCCCTTAAGCAAACCCTTTTAAAAAAAAAAAAAAAAAAAAGTCATTTATTTAGACTTTACATAAATTTATTGATTTTAGCCTTCTTTAAATTCATCCCAAAGATTCAGCTACTTGTAACATTTTAAACTTTTCTTCTGCTATCTAGCTTTATATAATAAGTAATAGTTATAATAAATATATAAATGCAATACTAACCTGTGGAGCCAGCTATCAAAGAATTGGTGAATTTGTACTGAAACTTGCTTGTGTGTGAGGTATCTGAATCTGAATTTTTAAGTCTTTTAGTTGGGAATTAAATCCTGACATTCAATGGTATCAATATGTGTGGATTTATCCTTAATCTTTTGCTACTCTTCACTTTTTTTTTCTAGTTGTTTTGTATTCTCTTGCTTCTATTTATCTCCCTTTAGTTTTCCAGGTATAGAATTCCTGAAGAGCTAGTTTTGTTATGGTGTATTCTTTCAGCATTTGTTTAACCTGGGAATTATTTTATTTTTCCTTCCCATTTGAAGAATATCTTGCCAAGTATAATACTCTTGGCTGAAATGTTTTTTCTTTGAAAGTTTTCAATCTATCTTCCCATTCTTTCCTTGCCTGCACTGCTTCAGTTGAAAGGTCCTATGTTAGTCTAATGGGGTAAACATTTTATGTAACTTAGCACTTCTCTCTTGTCATTTTTTTCCCTAAAAACAAATTATTTATTTATTATTATTATTTTTGCATAAGTTTTGCCAGAGACAGAGACAGAGAGAGAAAGAAGGAGAGTGAAAAAGCAAGCTATGGGGTCCAGGACTCAAATTGCAGTCAGTCATGTGGGAATTCCAATGCCTTAACTACCATACCACCTGCTGGCCCCATCTCTTGTCATTTTTAGAATGCTGTCTTTGTCTTTTATTTTTACCAATTTGGCTATGATATGCCTTGGAGAGGATCTTCTTATATCTATTTGGTGTCCTATGTATTTCCTGAATTTAGATGTCTGTATGCCTCTCCAACTTGGAAAGTTTTCCACTAATATATTATGAAAAAGGTTTTCTATGTTTTTACTTGTCTCTTCATTTCCTATAACACCTATGTAGATATTCAGCTGCTTAAAGGTGTCCAGGATTTTCTGTATGTTTTCCTGTCCTTGTAAGATTATTTTTTTTGAAAGATTTTTGCTATAGGCTCATACCCTCACCAGAAAGAGAGAGACATAGAGACAGAGAGAGAGACAAAGAGACAGAGAGACAGAAAGCAAGAAATCACTCCCAGGGAGGATGGCCACGCCACAATCTTTTCTCCTCCATTCTCCTCTGGGGTTCTTGGGCATGCATGCACACACATCCGGCATGAGTTTTAAGCCACTGGGTCTAGGACTCGAACCGTGGTCGACTACATGGGAGTCCAGCAACATAGCCATTACGCCAACTGCTGGTCCCCCTTTTAAAATTTTTGTTATTCTTCTTTTCTTTTTCATTGCTTGAACTAAATTAGAGGTATTGTCTTCAAAGTCAGAGATTCTTTCTTCTGCGTGGTTTAATCTGCTGTTGATACTTTTGAGGGAGTTTCTGAGTTCCTGCATAGTATTCTTTATCTCCAAAAGATCTGTCTGACTCATTTCAGGGTGTCTATATCTTTATAGAGTTTCTCCTTCATATAGGAGAATTTTCTTATATTCAGAAATTAGTTGTCTGTTTTGTCTTGCATCGCATTGAGTTTTGTTACAATGAACATTCTGAATTCTTTTTCTGACATTCCTGTGATCTCTTGTGTTTTACCCATTGTTGGTGAACAGTTATTATATTCCTTTGTGGGGAGGTATTTCCTGGTTTTCTCCTATTGCTTGGGAATCTGTTTTGATTTTTAGTCATCTGGTTGTATACTCACTTCCTCCTACTTCTTTGGAGTATGTTTCTGTAGCTGTGTGCTCGTGACCTTCTCTATGGTATGAGTTAATTCTATGCCAATTTCCCTCCTCTACTGGGGGTGGGAGAATAGAGAAGGGAATGCCACAGGGCCATCCCACCTTGGGGGTGATTTCTTGCTTTCCATATCTCATCTCTCTCTGTCTCTAGGGTGCACATGCCCTACAGTAAAAATCTCTATTAAGAAAAAAAAAAGAGGCAGCAAAAACCTAGGCTGACTTTCCCATGAGGTCCTTGCCCTGGTAGATTGGTTTTCCTGTCCAAAGAAAAAGCTCTAAATCTGGAGTTCAAAGAGGTAATGGAAAGATGGCTTAGCAAATGAAGAACAGAGATGTTTTTGTTTCCACAACTTCCTCTTCCCCTCTCATATATTACTATGATCCTAACTCTATATTCTCTCAGCAATGTTATAATGACCTGGGCACAGGCCAGGAGGTGATTATACCATCTACTACTCCCATAGGAAACATTGAGGGGGCTATTTTACCACATCTGAACTGACCAGTGTATCTGACCAAAGGCCACTTTAAATGACAGCCTTTCAAACAGGCAAAAACTATACAATCAACCATTCTAAAAACTGGGTTTGGTCATCAATTTAATCTCTCTATTTCACCTACCTTAATAGTTTAGAGAAGAGACACTGAGAAGGCCTATAAAAGACATTGTAATAGTAAAGATTCAAAGATAATACTCCAAATTTTCATTTATCTACTATCTCTCAACTGTGAGAAAAGAAGGAAGGTAAGATCAGACTAGTGCTTGACAATGAACACTCCCACCCATTCACCATTATCAAAGCTAGTCATTTACCAGCAATCAGTTAGGGCCACCCAAGCTTCTTCATGATCTAGACATTAGAAGCAAAACAGACAGGACAACAGAGGGAGACATCTCCAGGTTCCCATAAAAGGAGTGTGCCAACTCTTGAAAGTAACTCTACAGCTCAACCTTTGAGAATTATTTTTAAATGTAAATGCTCAAAATTAAGGCACCCTTCTCACTGAACATTAATATGAATACTTAAGGAGAGACTTGTTGATAAAGAATAAGGGTGCTGGGCTGGTAAATGGAGTAGTGGTTAAAGGCGCGGGACTCCCACATGGCCAAGTGTGGTTTGAGTCCCAAACCTGGCGGCTTGCTTTCTCACTTTCCCTCTCTCTTTTACCCCTTGCATCCTGTCTCTCTCTGGTCAAATTGAAAATGATGATGCTAATGATAAATAAAGTTAAATAAAATAATTCTTTAAAAAAAAAAAAGAGTAAAGCTGCGAGGCACCACACCATATCTAGTTATAGGGAAAGGTAAACAAAACTACGGTGTCAAATGACAGGAAATTTTGGGAAAACGTCAATGACAAATTTTACCTGGCCTAGCGCCAGGGTAGGCTACTAAGAAACAGCCTGCCATTTCTGGAATATCCAGTTTTTTAAGGATAGAGTGTAGGACCAGTACAACACAGTCTGTGCTGTTTATTACAGAGCATTAACCAAATTACCTGATCATTAATGTGACTGTTACCTTGGCTCTCAACCTACTTTTCAAAGTTTTGTTTTTAACCTTGTCTTTCTAAGGAGACTGTTTTGTTTACCAGAGACACAGGCTCACCTCACCTAAATTTGTATAAAAATGAAAGAATATACTTTACTCACTATGTACCAATCATATTTGGTATAAACAAGTAAGTCACTTTACAAAAGATAAAAATTTAATGAGTAACAGCAGCTTAACTATTTCAAGTTGGGAATAGGCATAGTCAAACTTTTCCTCAAAACGTCAACAGACAATGACTCTTTTTTTTCATCCAACAAATGTCAATAAAATTTTACCCAATTAAGGAAGTCACATACCAAGGTTTGAAACTCTACTCTGCAACATACTAGCCATGTGACCTTGGGAAGTTATTTAACTCATATGTGCCTCAGTTTCTACATCTGTATAACGGGAAAAACCTGACAGGGAGGCTATGAATAACGAAACACATTAATTACAAAAAAAGCACTTAGAACTGTGCCTGGTACCTTGCAAGCCAATTCCTGCTACATTCTAAATACAGTAGTATTAAATGGTTTGGTAGGCTGTCAAATCATGGGTTGTATAAACACTAGTTTACAACAAAAATGACTGTAAAAATGGTGTGGTTCCTGTCGGGTATATTAAATTATATTTGAGGCCTTTTTATTTTTGTAGTTGCAAATAATAGGGAGAAGAGTCTACTTAAGGGCAAGACTTGAATTTAAATAAGCTGTAAATTTAACTTGGAAACTTCAGTTCAGCCTCTTTTTATATGCTAAACTAAACACAGTACAGTTTGTAAGTAGAAATCCAAACACATCACTAGTAAGCTGGGTTCCAATCGGTCTGCTCCACATAGCATTATTAGCTGTGTGGTCCAAAACATATTGTTTCTCTTAAATGAAAACAGTAATGATACCTCCCTATATTCTAGGACAGAAAAGAAGATTAAATGAGATAAATATTTAAAATAAACAGTAGTTATAGCTATTAATACACGCCAGGTACACGGGTGTGTGTGCCCAAAATCCTAAGAGGAGAATGGAGGGGAAGACACTGAGACACTGCAGTGTGATCATCACCCATGAGGGATGCTTCCTTACCTGACCCCCCCTGTCTCTCTCTCTCTCTTTCTGGTGAGCACACATATCCTATAGGAAATTTAAGTAAATAAATAAATAAAAATAAAATAGCACCAGGCCCAGCCATGGCAGTATATGCTGGTAGACAATGTTGCTTAGCATGGGAGGCCTGAGCTCAATTCCCAGTCCACCATAAAGTCAGGCAAAGTGGTGTACACTAACTAGTCCCAGCTACCAGGGAAGCTAAGGCAGGAAAATCACAACACAGGGAGACCCTGCCAAAAAATAAATAAATAAATAAATAAGCCTAGTCTCAACAGCAGAGGCAGTAGTATACTGAACAACAGTGCTGGAAGCCACATGGGTTCAGATCCTGCGTCAACCTGAAAATACTTGGGGTATACATGCACTCACGATCTTAACTAGATGGAGGGCTGGGAGAAGGGAATCATAGCATGATGACATTGTGTCAAGCGTGCGCTCCCATCTCACTTCTACCTTTGCATGAATAAAATAAACTTCAATAAAAAATAAATAGAATAAAAACAAAATATAATTTACTCAAGCTCTGAGGCTCCTCCTCTCTCTCACATACATAGACATACACACACACACACACACACACACACACAATGAAAAAAACATTAATCTGAGCGAAGGAGTAAGGGAAAAGGTATAAAAATAAAACAACTAAAAATCCTTCTTTATAGAAAAAAAACCTATCTTGATATATGGGAGAACGTGAAGATAAACAAAATGGTATATTGCCAAAGAGAATGAGTCTGAGGAAAAACTGCAGACATTTACTAAATACACTGGGTCTTCAAAAAGTTCATGGAAAATGCACATGAATGGACTTCCAATTTTTTTTTCTTTTTTTGGAGAGGTTTTTGCTATAGGGTGCATGTGCTTTCCAGAAAGACAAAGAGAGATAGAGAGGCAGAAAATGAGAAATCACCCCCCCCCCAGAGGGGATGGTCACATAGCAATCTTATCTCCTCCATTCTCCTCTCAGGATCTTGAGCATGCACGCACACACACCAGGTGTGAGTTTAAGCCACCAGGTCCAGGACTTGAACTGTGGTCGGCTACATGGAAGTTCAGCGACATAGTCATTAAGCTAACTGCTGGTCCCAATTTCTGATTATTTTTGTACCCAAGCAAACTCATACTTCAATTCCATTTTTCCATGGCCTTTATAAAGGGACTCCCTTCTCACATAAAAGAATTTAGAGAGAGATAACATATTTCTTAGGATCAAAGATGAAGTTTCTGTGTATCAGTAATTAGGAGCTACAGGGAGGGTTTAACTATGATGAAATAAAAATTACCAAGCCAGAGTAGGCCCTGAGATGCTATAATTTAAAAATATTAAAGTTATATAGGCTAATATTTAAAATAACAGAGACCTCACCAAGTAGCACAGGCAGTAGGACACCACTGTATAATACTGGCACCATAGCTGAGGCCCGGGTTCTGATCTTAGTTACATGTGAACACACAGGCATGCCCTCAGTCCTGGTTAACTGGTAGACTTGGGGGAAGGATGTCAGTGTGGGATGACTCTATCGAGGGTCCTGTCTCCTTCCTCCCACTCTCCCTCTTTCTCTTTCATGCAATAAACTACTTAATTAAACATTTTTAAAAAATAGAATGTCCTTAATTCTATGAAAGTTTATACTTAGACTTTTTTTTTTAATTGTCAGAGGGTGTGTGCACTCATAAGAGAGAGAGGAATACAGACAAGGGAAAGAAGAGAATGGTTATGTCGCTGGACTCCCATGTACTCAACTGCAGTTCAAGTCCCAGACCCCAGTGACTTAAACTCATGCCAGGCGCGTGTGCATGACCCAAGAGGAGAATAGAGGAGAAGGGATTATGGCGTGGCCATCCCCCCTGGAGGTGATTTCTCACTTTCTGTCTGTCTGTCTCTGTCTTTCTGGCGAGCACATGCGCCCTATAGCAAAAATATCTCCAAAAAAATCTAAACATAGTGTTTGTCAAAGATATCACTAAAACTTAAGAATTAAGAAAGGCTAAATATGAAAACTGTTTACCACACAAAATTAACAAAAAGAAAACTGGTGTAGCTATGTTTGTTACAAAAAATACATTTCAGAGCAAAAATCATTACCAGAGAGAGTCACTTCGTAATTATAAAATTAAAGTCACCAATAAAATAATTTAAGATTTGTAAACACTAAACAATATAGAATTAAACCTATAGAAAGCAAAAATTGACAAAACTTCACGAATAGAATAATTTCTATCAAAACAAATGAAATACAACTAAAACATTTGCAATCTGTCAATGTGTATATTAAAAAAATATAAAATAGGATTGGCCCTGCTCCAAGGGTGCAGCAAAAGCATCCTACTCTGTGATGCTAGAGCCATGTGTTAGATTGAAATTCAGTTCTCAGGTCAATTGGTACATGCATACATGCCCATGCTCCTGGCTGACTGGGAAGACTGAAGGAGTACCGTGGTATGACTCGGTTCAGAGTGTTTATCTTTTTTTAAAAATCATTTTATTTAATTTTATTACTATTTTTATTATTTTAATTTGACCAGAGAGAGACAGAGAGGGAGAGAGAGAGAAAGAAAATGAGAAAGCAAGTTGCCAGCTCCAGGACTCAAACCACAGTCAACCATATGGGAGTCCAGCGACTCAACCACCATGCCACCTGCTGGCCCCTGGGCTTGTCTTTTTTTATCTCACTCTCTGAGAGAGAGGGCTGTGGCACGTCCACAACAAGGGGAGCGTGCTCTCCTCCTTCCCACCCTCCCTTTCTATCTCACGCATGTGCTCTATCATAAATAAAGGGGGGTAAAAGTATAAATTGAGCATTTTTAATCCAAAAAATCCAAAATCCAAAACATTTTGAGTGTCAATTTGACGCCACAAATGGAAAATTCCATATTTGACCATAGTGATGGGTCAGTGTCATAGTCAAAATACTGCAATACAAAAATATTGTATAAAATTATCTTCAGCTACATGCATAAGGTGTGTATGAAACACAAGTAGATTTTTATCAATAACAGGAAGAAAAAATGGAAAGAAATCACAAATACACAGAAATTTAAAAACACGTTCCTGAACAATAAAATGAAACAAAGAATAAAAAGGGAAATTAACAAAAAAACAATATACCAAATTTTATGGGGTACAGCAAACGCAATTTTAAGAGGAATGTGCATAGCAATAAATGCCAGCTTTAGGAAAATTGAAGACTAGCCCAATAGCACAGTAATTGTACTGTGCACTGGGAGCCATCTTTCACATGGCTCACCACAGTTTGAATTCAGGCCCAAAAGGCTTAGAAAACATGCAGGGCACATGTGCATGCATGCATGCCCAGTATCCTGATGAGACGAAGAAAAAAAAGGAAAAAGGAAGTGGCATGACCATGCCCCATGGTACTTCCTCTCCTTCTTGCTCTTTTTCTAGTGAGCACACATGCCCTCTGGAAATAAATTTTTAAAAAGTTTTTAAAATAAAGTTTTCTAAAAAATGAAAATCAAAAGTTCTCACGTAAACTATCTTTATACATAAAGAAACTAGAGAAAGAAGAATAAACAAATATCAAGGTTAGCAGAAGGAAATAATAAAGATCAAAGCAAAAATCAATAAAATAGAGGCTAGAAAAACAAAAGATCAATGAAACTAAGAGCTGTTTTTGAACATATAAAATTGACAAATCTTCAATTATGCTAAGAAAAATGGAGAAAAGACAAGTATATAATACCATAATCAATAACCCCAAAATGCAAAGTATCAAAAAAGACTACTTTTATGAACAATTACATAACAATAAATTAGATAACCTAGAATAAATGAACAAGTTGCTAAAAACATACAACCTACAAAACTGAATCCTGAAGTAATAAAAAATCTGAACAGATCAATAATAAGTAAGGAGATTGAAACAGTAATCACAAACACCGTAAGAGGAAAGCCCAGTATAAGATGGCCTCACTGAAGAACTCGACCAAATATTTACAGAAAAAAATGACTCTAATCCTTCTCACACTCTGTCAGAGAAATGACTCTAATCCTTCTCACACTCTTTCAGAGAAAGAACGCTTCCAAAAACTCATTTTCCAAAGCCAGCACTGCCCAGATTCCAAAGCCAGACAAGGACACTAATAAGAAAAGAAAATTAGAAAACAATATCCTAGATGAACTTAGATGCAAATATCCTCAACAAAAGACTACCAAACAGAATTTAAGGGATCATAAACCATCACCAAGTAGTTTTTAACCCTGAGATGTAAGGATGACTCAGCATATGCAAATCTATAAGTATGATACATCACAGTAACAGAATGGAGAACAAAACTCATGATCATTATAACATGCAGAAAAAAAACTTTTGACAAAATTCAACATCTTTTCATGATTAAAAAATCAACAAATTAGGTACAGAAGGAATGTACCACAACAAAATAAAGGTCATATATGACAAGCACACAGCTAGTATCATTCTCAATCGTAAAAAGTTTAATATTTCTCCTCTAAGGTCAGTAACAAGACAAAAATATCCATTTTTGTAACTTTTATTCAGTGTACTATTGGAAGTCCTAGCCAGAACAATTAGGCAAGAGAAAGAAATGAAGGAACCTAACTTAGAAAGAATTGAAACTGTCTCTTTACAGGCAACATGATCTTACATATAGAAAATCCTAGGAGATGGCCCTATAGACCCCAGAGTGAGGTTCTACTCAAGGCTGCTGTTGTACAGAGATCCCCCAGGTAAAGCCACCATCAGTATGTCTGACCAGGAGGCAAAACACTCAACTAAGGACTTGGGGGTAAGAAGGGAAGAAAATACATTATACTCAAAGTCATCAGACAGGGTAGTAGTAAGATTCACTTAAAAGTGAAATGAAAACACACCTCAAGAAACTCAAAGAATCATACTGTGAAAAAGCAGAAAGTTCCAATGAATTCACTCAGGTTTCTCTTTGAAGGTCAGGGAATTGCTGATAATCATACTCCAAAAGAACTGGGAATAGAAGAGGAAGATATGATTGAAGTTTATCAGGAACAAACAGGTGGTTATTTAACAGTATAGATTTTATTATTTTCTTCTTATTATTTCTTATTTGTCTCTTTTTCTTCACTCCTTTTTCATTTTTAAAAATAGTTCTTTTACAACATGGTGTTCAAACTGGAATGAAAAATCTCTCCTCATCATGTTAAACTAACTATTTGGTAACTTGAATTCTAGTGCTCATTTTCACTGTTGTTTGTTTTCATTGTGTTGACTTTTAGTCATCAAGTCTCGGTTCCCTTCATATTGCCCTCTCATTTTTAAATTGTTTTAAAAGAGATTTTTGCCTTAGGGCACGTGTGCTTGCTGGAGAGAGAGAGAGAGACAGACAGATAATAAGAGGGAAAGTGAGAAATCACCCCCCAGGGGAATGGCCATGCCACAATCTATTCTCCTCCCAGGATCTTGGGCACACGCACACACATGCATCCAGTGTGATTTCAAAGCCACTGAGTCTGGGTCTCAAACGGTGGTAGTCCATATGGGAGTCCAGCAACATAACCGCTACACCATCTGCTGGTGTGTCCTCTTCTTGAAAATTACAGGTGTGCACACAGAAGCCACCTTTTTCAGGACTCTGCATTTTCAAGCTTGTGGTAATAAATAATACTGGCCAATGCAAGTGTTCATAGTGACTTCTGAATTAGCCCTAAAGTTAACACATGACTTCTTCACTTCTGACTATGACTTTCAGAAGGAGATGGAAGTTTTTTCAGAGCACTGAACTGTAAAAAAAATTACCTTTAACTTGAAGCTACTTTTAAAATCTGAAGGGTTGGGACCAGTAGTTAGCGTAAAGGCTATGTGGCTGAACTCCCACATAGTCGACTGTGGTTCGAGTCCCGGACCCAGTGGCTTAAACTCACAAATGGTATGTGTGTGTGAGTGCCCAAGATCCCGAGAGGAGAATGAAGGAGAAGGGACTGTGGCATGGTCATGCCCCTGGGAAGTGATTTCTTGCTCTCTGTCTCTCTGTCTCTCTGGTGAGCACAGGCGCCCTATAGCAAAAACACCTCTCAAAACAAACAAACAAACAAAAAAACCCTGAGGTTCCTGGACCAAAAGAAGAGGAATATTAGATTGGAACTGAGAATGACAGATATGGTGAGAATTCGCTAACTCCAAAGATGGCTTCACTGAAGAGAATGTATTTTAAGATTAAAAATGCCTGTCAGAAGATCCCAGAAAATTCTAGTTTTCATTAGCAGTTAATAAAGTTATAAAAGTTTAGGGAACCAGCAGTTAGCATAATGGCTATGTCGTTGGACTCCCACATAGTCGACCGCGGTTCGTGTCCCAGACCCGGTGGCTTAAAACTCACGCCGGGCACGTGTGCGTGCATGCCCGAGATCCCGAGAGGAGAATGGAGGAGAAGAGACTGCAGCCTGACCATCCCCCCTGGGGGGTGATTTCTCGCTTTCTATCTCTATGTCTCTGTCTGGCGAGAACACGTGCCCTATAGCGAAAAAAAAAAAAAACCTCTCAAAAAAAAAGTTTAATAATGTCAATAAAGTTATTCATGCAGAGGTGAAAATTGTTCTCTTTTATTGGATTTGGAATGTGGTTTTAAATGAACATTGGACTAGCTTCATTAAAATAAACAATATTTGTAAAAATAATAAAAATAATTAAAATTAGAAATTACACACACACACAAAACAAAACAACTGTTAGAACTGATAGACTAACTCAGTAAAATTGCAGGATACAAAATCAACACACAAAAATCCGCAATGTTTTTATACATTAAAAATGACCTATCCCAAAATAAATAAATAAATAAAGCTCCACTTATAACAGAGACCAAAAAAGGAAAGAAAGAATAATAATTAAAAAAAAACTCTTAGGAAGAGAAAATTCTAGATGCT
>NW_006205008.1:534785-536392 GCF_000334495.1 Tupaia belangeri chinensis
CTGCTAACCACAAGATGGCTGCTGTGCCGCATCAACTGATGGTCAACTCTGCTTGCCAGAACCGCCTTCCTGAAACTGTATTCCATGGAGACTCACCTACAGTTGCGGAACTGCACGAGACCCACACTTGATCCAACCTTGAATGGAATCTATTTTCCCTATTGTTAAAAACTTTGGACTCGTGACCCCTCTCCCTCTACTCGCAGGTATCGCATTTTCAATGACCCCTCTGGAGGATAGCTGTCTATAGCAGAGATAGAGTAATTGGGAGAGGGGGAAAGGGCTGAGGGTCAAACATAGGATAAAAAACATATTTATATGTATGAAAGTAGAAATGGAACAGTATTGGTGACGACATGCTTGATTAAGACACTATGTAGTTTATCCTAGATGGGAAACTACACTTGGTGTGTTGTGATGATACTCAGGGAATGAGTGTTAGGCAATATAATTTAATATAAAAAAAGTAATAAGCAGGAGGAAAAAAAAATGCACATTTGATGACTGAAGAGAGTTGTATGGACACAACTGGGGTCTACTTTATAATATGTTCATTCTACTCCCTGGGGTTTATGCCTAGGATCAGATTTGGATACATGTGTAAGGATATGTCAGCTGTGCTAGCTAGTGGATATACTTAGACTAATTGAGTTCATTGGTAGAACAATTGAATGGGGGGGGGCGGAAGCCATTGAGGGCAATCATGAATGTCAGGGACAATGGAGGAGGAAGATGGGACATGGCAGAGGGTGGGGATGGGGAACCTAGGATGGCAAAACAAAAGGCAAGGTATGCAGGACACAAAAATTGGGAAATTATTTGCTGAGAACATATATGTTGATGTGCTTGATTGAGCCAATGCACAGTGTATTTTGGATGGAAAATTCATATGTGTGTTGTGATGAGAAAAGAAAAAATTTATAATAAAAAAAAAATTCTATATGCTGAAAAGTATAAAATGTTCATGAAATAAACTGAACACAAGAATAAGCTGACAATGATCACAAGTCCATGGAGTAAAAAGATTAACATTTAAAATGTCCATACTACCCAATGTTTGATCTATAGAGTCAATGGAATCTCTACCAAAATTCCATTGAGATTTTACACTGAAATGGAAACATTAATCACAAAATTCATCTGAAAGCAAAAGATCTCTATCAAACAGTCAAAACTAGAAAAGAACAAAACTAGAGGTATCACACTACCTAGTTTGTAAACAGACTGTAAAGATATGGTAATCGAAACAGGATTGTACTAGCATAAAAACAGACACAGAGAAATGGAATAGAATAGAGAATCCAGAAATACACCCTCACATACACGGTCAACTAATTTTTTTTTTTGAGAGGTTTTTTCACTATAGGGCGCGTGTGCTCACTGGACAGAGAGAGACAGAGAGACAGAAAGCGAGAAATCACCCCCCAGGGGGGATGGTCATGCCGCAATCCCTTCTCCTCCATTCTCCTCTCGGGATCTTGGGCATGCACGCACATGTGCCCGGCGTGAGTTCTAAGCCACTGGGTCCAGGACGCGAACTGCAGTCGACTATGTGGGAGTCTGGCAACACAGCCATTACGCTAACTGCTGGTTCCCAACGGTCAACT
>NW_006205008.1:536501-538064 GCF_000334495.1 Tupaia belangeri chinensis
GGGAAAGAGCAGTCTCTCGGATAGTGCTAAGAAAACTGAATATCCATACCAAAAAAAATCAAAGTAGGCCCTTATTTTACATCATAACAAAAATCAACCCAAATGAATTAGATATAATAGCTGAAACTACAAAAATCTCAGAAGAAAAAGGGGGGGGGTGGTGACTCCATAATGGTCCTGCAATGATTTTTTTTTTTTAGAGGGGGGGGGGGTGGTTCCTCCATATCGGTCCTGCAATGATTTTTTTTTTTTTTTGGTAGAGGTTTTTGCTATAGGGCACGTGCGCTTGCCAGACAGACAGAGACAGAGAGACAGAAAGTGAGAAATCACCCCCCAGGAGGGATGGCCACGCCGCAATCCCTTCTCCTCCATTCTCATCTCGGGATCTTGCGTACGCACGTACACACGCCTGGCATGAGTTTAAGCTACCAGGTCTGGGACACGAACCGTGATTGACTACGTGGGAGCCCAGCAACATAGCCATAATGCTAACTGCTGGTCCCTCTCCAATGATTTTTTTTTTTTGATACAACACCAAAAGCATAGGCGACAAACACAAAAATAAACAGGATTGCATCAAACTAAAAAACATTTTCACAGCAAACAAGACAACAAAATTAAATGGCACTTCATGGAATGGGAGAAAATATCTGTCAACCATATATCCAATAATGTAGTCAATACCCCAAATACATAAGAAACTCATAGAACCCAATAGTAAAAAGGTAAATAACATGATTTTTTTTTTTTTGAGAGAGAGATTTTTGCTATAGGGTGCATGCACTCACCAGAGAGACAGAAAGTGAGAAGTCACCCCCCAGGAGGGATGGCCACGCCGCAATCCCTTCTCCTCCATTCTCTTCCAGAGATTTTGGGCACACATGCACACATGCCCAATGTGAGTTTTAAGCCACAGGTCCAGGATTCAGACTGTAGTCAACTACATGAGTGTCCAGGAATGTACCCATTACACTATCTGCTGATCCCTAACGTGATTTCTTAAGTGAGCAATGGAAGTGAACTGACATACAAATGGCCAAGAGGTATTTGAAAAGATGCTCAACATCAAAAATCATCAGAGTAATTAAAATCAAAACCTCAGTGAGTTATAGCAGTCCCCCTGGTGTGAGGGGATATATTTTGAGATATCCCCTAGTGGATGCCTCAAACCATGAAAAGTACTGAATTCTATATATACTATATTTTTCAATCTGATAACTGAGATGGCTTCTAAATGACTAACGGGCAGGTAGCTTATACAATATGGATACAATTACAATGGACAAAGAGATTCACATTGTGAGAAGGAACACAATAAATGTGTTCCATCATGCTTAGAATAGTGCACAATTTAGACCTCAGGAGGTATTTATTTCTGGAATTTTCCATTTGATTATTTTCAGACTACAGCTGACTGCAGGTACAAGCCACAGAAAAGGAAATTGCAAATAACAGGGAACTACTTTATCACTTTATACCTATCGGAATAGCTACTATTAAAAAAATCCAAAGGTAACACTGTTAGTGAGGATGTAGAGAAGGTAACCCTAGTACCCTGCTGAA
>NW_006205008.1:538095-555140 GCF_000334495.1 Tupaia belangeri chinensis
ATAGCTGTTACAGTTATTATGAAAAACAATATGGAGGTTCCTAAAATAATTAGAAATAGAACTATTGTATAATGCAGCAAGCCCACTTTTGGGAATATATATCTGGAACTAAAATCAGGATATTGAAGAGAGAGCTACACTTCTATGTCCACTGAAACATTAGTCACAACAGCCAAGATAAGAAAACAATCTAAATAGCCCTGAAGAATGAATGGATAAATATATTGTGAGATACTGAACAATAAAATAAGAGAGTATTATGTAGCCTTAAACAAGAAGGAAATCCTCCCATTTGTGACATTATAGATAGATTGGGAAGGATTATGCTAAGTAAAATAAGGCATAGGCAGAAAGACAAAAACTGCACGATTTCACTTATGTGTGAAATTGGAGAGTCAACTCAGAAGTAGAGAGTAGAATGGTAGTCACCAGGGTTTGTGGGAAAGTAACGATTAAAGGGTACGAAGTTTCAGTTCTGAAAGAGAAATAAACCCTGAAGATCTATTATACTGCACAGTGCTTATAGCTAACACTGTTATATTGTATACTTAAAATTTACTAAAAGGATAGGTATGTGTTTTTACTACATACACAAGAAATACTACTACTGAAAAAGGGGTGAGGAGGAAACCTTGGGAAACAATGGCTACGTTTGACCTGAGGGTCGAGCTAGTTTCACAGGTATATACTAACCTTCAACCCATTGAAGTTGTATACATAAAATACGTACAGCTTTTTACATGTGACTCATACCTCAATAAAATGATTTTAAATAAAGCAAAACCAGAAAATAAACTATAGACATTAAATCTGAAAATAGTGGGGCCGGACACAAGCACAATAGTAAAACACAAGGCTCTGTGGGGCTGGCCAACGAAGGAAGGTTCTGAACCTATATCTAGAGATTTCCCTGCATGTGCCAGGCAGGCATGTGCTGATGATCTGGGGCTGGCTGGGGCTGGAGTGGCTCACAGCAACAAAATCTGGTCAGAGGTTCTCTCTCTCTCTGTCTATCTGTCTCTCTCTCTGTCTCGCTCACTCATGAAGAAAACATAAATAAACCTTTTTTTTAGAGTCTGAAACTATCAAGGGTCTATTATACAGTACATTATATTAAAACCCCTCTATCACATTCCAATTTAAAATGACCTAGAGGACCAGCCTCAAAGCACAGCAGTTAAGTGTTATGCATAGGAAGCCAAATTCCACTTTGAATCCTAGATTGACAGCTTGAAAAATATGCCAGGCACGTGTGTATGTGTGCCCCGAATCCTGACAGAATGAGGAAATGGAGGAAAAAGGACTGCAGCATGGCTGTGCCCCCAACTCAGGGAGTCCTCTCTCTCATGAGCATAAATGGTCCTTGACAATTAAAAAAAAAAATTTAGGACTGGCCTGTAGGTTAAGGGAGTCAGATCCCACATGACCAACCATGGTTTGAGTCTCTGGTCACTTAAAAAACATACTGGGCCCAGGGACTAGCAGTTAGCGTAACGGCTATGTCGCTGGACTCCCACGTAGTCGACCACGGTTCACGTCCCAGACCCGGTGGCTTAAAACTCAACGCTGGGCGTGTATAAGTGCATGCCCAAGATCCCGAGAGGAGAATGGAGGAGAAGGGATTGCGGCATGTCCATCGCCCCTGGGGGGGTGATTTCTCGCTTTCTGTCTGTCTCTCTCTGTCTGTCTGGCAAGCGCATGCGTCCTATAGCAAATATATATATATATACTGGGCCCATATGCCTGTGTGCTCCAAATACCAACAAGATGGAAATGGAGAAGGGATTGTGGTGTGACACCTCATTGGAAGGTTTTCTCTCTGTTTCTCTGTCTCTCTCTGATGGGCACACACATCCTCTTGGCAATTAGAAAGAAAGAAAAGTTTTAAATAACAGAAGGATCATGACATAGACACACTAATTTTAAAAGGCTTCACTGGCTAGAAAATAGCAAGGAATCAGAATCATGAAATGATATATATTTTAAATACCAAAGAAGTTGTTGATGAAGTGGGAAAAAATTAACAAATTTTAAAATAAATTCGTTTTTTTCTTCTTTCTTGTTCCTGTAGTTCCCACATTGAATCTATACATATGTCTTAGCTATGCATTTTTTTCATAACCAAATAAGAGTCAGTATGGATTTTTCCAACAGGGTTTCAGTAAAGCATAAATTAGTAAATTACGTATCTTTCGTGGAATGCAATATTTCAAGCATATGAATTCAAATGTGAAGACGGAAAGTGGAGAAAATGCAGATAGGGTGTGCTGAGTTAGTGAAACAAGCGCAGGTGCTCGGTTGGGACAAGACTGGGCTGGCTGTTCAGGTGGCGGATACACTAAAATAAAGAACATCAAACATGAACAGTGGTGTTCACATTCACAATATTCACAGTTAGATTGGGACAGGCTAGCTCTCTACTATAGAATATGTTACAGTATGCTACGACTAAAATATTTCAAAATTTGTAAGGAGGTTTAAAGGCAACTCATGGGTTCAGTAGATTCTGGAGTAGAGAAATGCCTCACAACAGAGTCAATCCTCTTGAAAAACTCTTAGAATCTCTTTCAAACAGTAACATCTGTCACAGTCAGTGACCTTAAAATACAAACTAAATCCACAAAATAAGGGGACCAGCAGAGAGAGCACAATGGTTACATTGCTGGACTCCCATATGGTTGACCACGGTTCAAGTCCCGGACCTGGCAACTTGAAGCTTGCACCAGGTGTGTGTGCATGCATGCCCAGGATCCTGAGAGGAGGATGGAAGAGAGGGGACTGTAGCATGGCCATCCCCTTTAGGCAGTGATTTCTTGCTTTCTGTCTCTCTGTCTCTGTCTCTCTCTCTCTCTGGTAAGCACACATGCCCTATAGCAAAAATCTCTCTCAAAAATAAATAAATAAAACTAGAATGAGACCTGTTATGTGGTATATGGGAGACCAAGCAGAATACTTAAACCAGACATGATATGTTAGGGAACGTTTCTAGAAAAGAGGACCTGAACCATATGTAGCTTTCACTCTGTCAACAGGCAGTGTCCTAGTCTGGAGGAAGAGCACATGTGAAAGACTGAGGTGAGAGGGCCTGCTGGTAGGCAAGGCATAGACTGACAGATGTAATACAATTACTTTAGAATCCTGTCAAAATCAGGGATGATTCCCTTCTCTGGGTGAGGCCTGTGTTGGTTCTTATTCTTTCTTTTTTAATAATGAAGAGAAACACTTTAGGGTATCTAGAAACAGAGGCCACCAAAGGTTTACTCTACTGGTGCTTTTGTATTTTGATCTCACCATTTTTATCACTCTACTGATGATCCTCACCCTTTCCCTCCTTCCTTCTTCCTTCTCTTCCTTTCCCAAGACTTTAAGGAACCCCACTGTCTTAGTGGGGGAACATAGCTGCCCACATCCCACAGTCAACCTCTGTCAGCATGTCTGGGCATCTGCTTCAAATGGAGCAGATACCGACTCTTCTGTTCCCTCTTTTGGTGAGAGACAATGGCCTGTGGTGACAGTTAATGGGCTCCACTACTTCATTTGACTCAGATGTAGTAGACAGTGTCTCTGAAGGTTTAATAAAAACATTAAAACAACATCAAGCATAACTTCTAGAAAGAGACTTCTCAAGAGTTTGCCTGCTGTTACATGTTCTCTCCTTGTTGCAATATACAAGGTCTTTTAGAACAGAAGCCTGCCAATCTCACTGTGGGTCACTAATGGTCAAAAAACCCCATCAAAGTCCTTGCTTCTCACATGAAAAGAAAGCATGATGAGTAAGTAGAAGAGGAACTTCAGGCAACAAAAGTAATTTTACCAAGGCTATCCACCTGCTCAGGCAAGTAAGTATTAATAAATTTCAAAAGAACTTTATAAGATGGGAAAGGACATTGGGCTTTATTCTAAGAGTGCTGGGGGGCCACTGAAGAATTTTTAGCAAGAAAGTGACATAGTCATAATGTGTTATAGAAAGATCACACAAAAGGAGTCTAGAAAATTTGGAGACTATCAGGTGCATGGTAGTTAAGTAAGATGGATCCCACATGGTCTACTGCATGGTTCCAGTCCCAGACCTGGTGACATGAAAAATGCACCAGATACACGTGCATGTGTGCCCCAAATCATAAGAGAAGGGACTGTGGCAAGGCCATCTCCCCTGGGGGCTGATTTCTCTCTCTCCTCCATCTCTCTGGCGAGTGCACATACCCTATAGCAAAAATGAAAAGAAAAAAAAAAAAGACAAGAAGAAGAGACATGAAGACAATATTATAAGATGGCAGATCATCATAGAGTAATGGCGGCCTAATCTAGTGGCATAAAGGAACAGAAAAACTACCTACTTACGAGAGATACTTAAGAGGTAGAATACACAATATTTAACGTTTAGATCAAACATAGTCAAGGGTATAAAGGAAACGTTAAAGATGGTGCTCCATTTTCTGATTAAGTGCATACTGCCACCAAGCACTGAAAAAGGGAGAAAAAAGGAGTAGAAACATACTTGGATACAAAGATGAGTTCAGCGTAGGGCACGGTGAGTACAAGATTCTTAGGGCATCCAAACGAAGAGGTCCAATAAAAACAAGCTATATGAGCATGAAGATTAGGAAACAAAAAAAAATCTTTTTAAGAAGTTTTTGCTATAGAGTGCTTGCACTCGCCAGAAAGAGAGACAGAAAGCGAGAAATTACCCCGCAGGGGGATGGCCACACCACAATCCCTTCTCCTCCATTCTCCTCTCAGGATCTTGGGCACGCATGCACACACACCCGGCGTGAGTTTAAGCCACCAGGTCCGGGACTCAAATCATGGTCAACTACATGGGAGCCCAGCAACATAGCCATTATGCCAACTGCTGGTCCCAGGAAACAAACTTGAGCTGAAGACATAAACATGGGAACCATCAGCAGAAACATGGCCATTAAAGTCATAGAAATGGATGAGACAGCCCAAGAAGGATGAGTAAAAGGAAGACTGGACCAAAGACAATGGGGATATAAGAGCTATGGATGGATGGTGGCCTATAAACATTTAATAGAAGAAAGGAAGAAGGGGACGGTTTATCATAACTGTTACATTAAGGGAACAAAGTCTTTTTTAGAATATTCTTTATTTTTAAATTTTTATTTATTATTGTTCTTTTTTAATTTTGCTACAGGGTGTGTGTGCTCACCAGAGACAGAAAAAATTACTCCTCAGGGGAGACAGCCATTCCACAGTCCCCTGTCCTCCATTCTCCTCTTGGGATTTTGGGCACAGATGCACACATGTTGATGAGTTTTCCAAGCCACCAGGTCTAGGACTCAAATCAAGCAGTCAGCCATATAAAATCCAGCCCCTCTAACCACCATGCCACCAGCTGGCCTAGGAACAAAGTCTTATACCCAGGGAAAAGTGGCACTGGTTCTGTTGAGAAAAATTAGTAGACCTGTGTGGTAGGTAATAATGGAAACACCCACCTATTTTGTTCTTGGCTATAGGTTCAGTCTGTCACCTTCACAAAGTTGATAGTCATCCAGAATAAATAAAAATCAGTAAAAACAAACTGAAAATATCACTTGTTCTAGTTTTCTTTTATTTATCTGATTCAGGGCAGATACCATCTGTGCAGTCAACCAACATATGTTATTTAAATACAAGAAGCATTCTTTTTTTAAGAGTTATTTTATCATTTATTATTTATTTTATTATTACTCAGTTTGACCAAAGAGAGACAGAGATAAAAGGAGTGAGAAGGTAAGTCACCAGGTCAGCTATGTGGGAGTCCAACACCTTAACCACCACACCACCTGCTGGCTCATAAGAAGCATTCTTGTACCACTAATGTCACCACAATGCCATTATCAGGATAGCACAACATATTATAATATCAAATGTAGTTTCAAGAGCTACAAAACACAATAGTTCTTTTTGGTTTCAGGCTCTAAAAATACCTTGGTATATGTCGTTTTGAGTAAGATTCTTAGTCGTAGCCATATTCTTAAACTAGTTGGTTTTTATGTTTGTTCGTTTTGATTTTTGTTTTTGTTTTCTATTCAAGACAGGCATGAAATACAGTTTTGGTCTGATTTAACAGGTACTTACCATTTACCCTACTTTTAAATTTATTTGAAACTCAAGGGCACTCTTGCAAAGCAACAAAAAATGTGTAAGACTAAGGTAAATTAATAACTTACTTTCTAAGACCTACCAAACTTTTAATTGGACAATATCAAAATCCTTATAATCTGTAATAAACAATAATAAAACTTAAATTTTTCCAGTTTCTACTAAGATTTCCCAAAGATGAAAAGCACATCATTTTAAGAAATTCTAAGGCTTGCCTTATATCATAATGGTTAAGCACTATATATACGAAACCAGATCTGGTACCACTGACTGCGATTTGACTCCCAGTCCCAATGGCTTGAAGGAAAACTAAATGCAAGTGCATGTGTGCCCCAAATCCTGACAGGATGGAGAAATGGAGAATAAGCACCGTGGCATAACCACACCCTAAGGGGCTTTCTCTCTCTCTTTCTGGTGAGCACACGTGCCCTCTGGCTTGTAAAAAAAAAAAAAAAGAGAGAGAGAAATTCTTTGTGATTTACCTACATGTCACAGGCATACATTGCTTCATTAACAGTGATACTATGACTAGATATAAGGTTATATAGAATAAATACTCATGTTCAGACTGCATCTTAGTAGAAAGCTGTCTAATCCAGTAATGAAATTGTTAGACCTAATTGGCCTCTGGGAACAAAATCTTGTTTTCTGAGCCCCAAATAAGTTCTATTCCTTAGTCAAATAAATAAAACTAACAGCATCACAAACAAAATGTATCTCTGAATATTCAAAATTCATCTTCTTCTGAAAGTCTGTCAATTTTCAATCTATCATACACTAATGATGTATGTAGCACAGACATTACACCTTTAAAAAAATTGTTTTTTTATTTCTTACTTTTGCCATAGTGCACATGTGTTTAACAGAGACAGACAGCAACAGAGAGAAAGGGAAAGTGAGAAATCACTCCCCGGGGGTGCTGGCCACACTGTAATCCTTTCTCCTCTCAGGATTTTGGTTACCTACATACATGTACCAGCACGTTTTTCAAGTCATCAGGACTCAAACAGCAGTCGGCCATGTGGGATCCAGTACCTTAACTACCACACCAGCTGCTGGCCCAGATGATACTTTCTTACTGTCATGCTGGTTTATCTCTACTGGCACATTTACTTTACGTTTCTTCTTACACCTTCTACATGGGCTGGTTCTTTCTCCCACAATGCATCATGAACTTGTAGGAAGTACGGTCTTTAACAGTCATCTCTTCGTAAGGATTTGCACACAAAAGCTACTTGATATTAGTGACCAGCCAAGTCTATGGTCTCCTAAATACAAAGAATCAGAAAAGAATCAGGTTCTTTAATATCTCATTAGATATTAAACAATTAGCAAGCAATGTTTACTTCCCACCTTCCTCACCTCACCCTCTTGTCCTCATCCAAAGGAGTACCAGACTCAAACAGAAGGAAAATCCGACAAGGATAAGGTTGGTTAAGAAAAAGAAAGAAGGACCAGCCAATATGGTACAATAGTACAGTACCCTACAGGGCTGCAGAACACATTGCCAACTGGGTTTAGATCCCTGGGTTGTCCTGAAAACATACGCACAAGCACTCAAGATCCTGAAGAACTGCAGGGCTGGGGAAAACGAAGTGCAGTGTGATGAGACCCTGATGAGGATGCCCCTCTCTTTTCTCTCTCTCTCACTCTCTTACACATGCATATACTCTCTATCATTAAAAAAAGAAAGAAAGAAAAATGAGGAAGTCTGAGGGATTAGAAATACAGAGGATAAAATAAGTAATGATCAGGTCCAGGCTGGACTCCCACATGGCCAACCACAGTTCAAGTCCTGGACCTAATAGCTTGAAACTCAGTGTGTATGTATGCCGAAGATTCCGAGAGGTGAATAGAGAAGAAGGGACTGTAGCATGGCCATCCCACTGGGGAGTGATTTCTCACTTCCTCCCTCTCTCTCTCTCTCTCTCTCTCTCTCTATCTGTCTGTCTCTCCCCAGCAAGTACATGCACACTTAGGCAAAAAAAAACTCTACAAAAAAAAAAAAAAAAGAAAGAAAGAAGCAATGATCAAATGACTAAAAGAAGAGTTTAGCCAAGAACAATAAAAATAAGACACATAATAATAAGGCAATAATGTCAGATGATAACTAAGAAAAGGAAGTCTCTAAGAAATAAATTCAATCCCTTGCTCAAGTTGATGCCTAAACCACAGCTCACAGGACAACCAACAACTTTAAAATCCCAGCCCAGAGACGTGTGGTTCTCCCACTCTGGCACTTGTCACACCAGCATTACTGCTGACAGGATGCTCCTGAGTCAGGAGGAGAGGACCACCACCATTTACGTTCCCTGCCAAGAGATCGGGAGCTAGACAGAGAGCCAGTGGCAAAGATACCACAGCAGAGGGCCAAAGGCTGCACAAACAAGCCTAGGGCTGAGGTTAAAATTAAATGGTACTAAAAGAAATAAAGACAAGGGAGGATGAGAACCAACACAAAATCAGAGTAAGCTCGTTCTATACATAGGGGAAGCAAACATCTGGAATTATTTGATCCTAAGTGCTACCAAATTTAAGATTCTGTACTTCTTTTACAATGATTTCTTAGTAAGACCACACAAAGAAAAAAATATAGAGTCTAAAATGATCGAGAATATTTAAAGTGGTGTAACACTAAGCATTAAAATACACACGCTCACACACACACGTTTTTTTCAGAGGGTTTTTTTTTTTTTTGCCATAGGGCACATGTGCTCTTCAGAATGACAGACAGAGACAGAGAGACAGAAAGTGAGAAATCACCCCCCAGGGAGGATGGCCATGCTGCAATCCCTTCTCCTCCATTCTCCTCTTGGGATCATGGGCACGCACACACATGCTCCCGGTGTAAGTTTAAGCCACGGGTCCAGGACTCGAACTGTGGTCGACTACATGAGAGTCCAGCAACATAGCCATTACACCAACTGCTGGCTACACACACACATTTTTTAAGTAACAGAGTGCATAAAGAATATTCCTGACTGATTTGGAAAGATGATCATAATTTTTTTTAAAATTCATTATAGAGCGCGTGTGCACACACACGCACATACACACACACACACACACACACACACACACACACACGGGGGTGGGGGGGATGGACATCATTCTCCACAGGGTTTTGTCAGACCAGGATCTACTTCCTTCAGTCCTCAGTCAACAGAATCCTGGGTATGTGGACACATGCCAGGTATGTTTCAGACTGACAGAGCTAGGGACTCAAAATCTGTGTGTGGTTTCCAACTCCATTGTCCATTATGCTGCCAACTGCACCATAGATGTGAAGCCCATGATAAATTCTAAAGTCAAATAAGAAAGCTACAAACACATATGCGTAACAGTATAATAACATTTTTTGTAATTTTTGCTATAGGGTACATGTGCTCACTGGAAACAGAGAAAGGGAGAGAGGGAGAGGGAGAAAAAAAAATGAGAAAGCACCTCCCATGAGAAATGGTTATGCCACAATCTCTTCTCCATCTTCTCCTCCTTTCAGGATTTTGGGCATGCATCCACTCACACCCGGCGTGTTTCTCAAGTCAGTGGGAACAGAATTCAAACCTCACAGCTGGCCATGTGGAATTCTGCTACCTCAACCACCACAACAAGGGCTAGCCCATTTTTATAGAAATATGTATTTTCTTGAGCACAGGAAGTCTTTGAGTAATTCCAAAGTGCTGGTATTATGTATAAGTGATTTTTACTTCTCAAAAGGAAAAAATAATTCCTGTTTTCAACTTAATAAAAATTAAAATGTTCCTTTAAAAAAAAAAATCCCCTTCTAGGTCATCCAGTCTTTATCCTGAATTAAACATATTCACATTTAATGAATTTGCCAACAATTCATTTCACGCAGAGCACAGCTTGGGAAAGTTGTTCCCACTCAGTGGGGAGAAAGGGCCACTGGCCAGGCCCAGCTGCATTACTGAAGAAAAAACACAGGTTCTGAAGACCAGCAGAAAAGTTTGAACCCAGTATCACTGTTCACTAGCTTGATGACCTAGGGAAAAACTACGTGAAATTTCTTTTTGTGTTATTGTGTTTTATGATTCAAGAATTTATTAAATACATCATGAGTGTAAACATATCGCTAACTGCTTTAAAAACACTCCACAGTTCTGTAACTGTCAATTTTGACGATCTTCTAGCGGGGTTGAAAAGCCCAATACTGTATTCTTACCAGTGATGAAGTTAAACAGAACATCGCCAGCACTAGCACAGTTTACAGAACCTCAAACCCCAAAAGACAGTGTCAGGCAAGGCAACGACAGGAAGTGTGTAGCTGTGTGGGCGTAAACAGGGTTAGTGTTAGTCCAGTGACAGAGCTGGTGATTTGGCAAGACAATGATGTTAAGAAAGTTCATAGCTGAAGAATATCCAAAATATTTTAAAAAACTGTAAAGCTGTTAACATAATTGTTCCACCTAGAAAACGAAGGAAAGCACTTACCAGCTTTGAATAAAATAACATGAAAACAAGAATACACTTACTAATCTACAAAAAATTCTAATGCATTATGAAAAAGCTCTTATAACACAAGAAGCATATTGCTCATTAACAAAAAGTTCTACTGAGCCAGCAGGTGGCATAGTGTTTAAGGCGCTGGACTCCCACATGGCAGACTGTGGTTCGAGTCCCAGATCCAGTGGCTTGAAAATAACACCAGATGTGTGTACATACATGTCCAAAATCCCAGAAAGAGAATGGAGAAGAGATTATGGCATGCCCATCACCCCTGGGGGATGATTTCTCAATTTACTTCTCTCTGGCGAGTGCTCGTGCTAAATGCAAAGAAAAAAAAGAGAGACAGAGAAAGAAAGAAGGAAGGAAAAACTAAACTAAGTCATCGAACTAGTTAACAGTGATGCTGGGAAAGAAGGAAGAAAAAGCACGCTGTATCTGTGATAAGACACTTTAGCAGAGTTTGCACTGAAATTACTGTTCACTTCTTGTTGTCATTATTTTAAAACCTTCAAGGATGTCCACTACTAGGCCAGCCAGCTGGTGATATGGTGGCTGGGGTGGCTGGATCTCATGTGGCTGACTGTGTAATTTGAGTCCCACACCTGACAGCTTCAAAAACACACCAGGTGCAGGACCAGCAGTTAGAGTAATGGCTATGTCGCTGGACTCCCACGTCGTCAACCGCAGTTCGCGTCCCAGACCCAGTGGCTTAAAACTCACGCCAGGTGCGTGTGCGTGCGTGCCCAGGATCCTGAGAGGAGAACGGAGGAGAAGGGATTGTGGCGTGACCATCCCCCCTGGGGGGTGATTTCTCGCTTTCTATCTCTATGTCTCTCTCTGTCTGGCAAGCGCACGTGCCCTATAGCAAAAATCTCTCCAAAACACACACACACACACACACACACACACACAAACCAGGTGCAATGTGTACGCATGCCTAAAATCCCAAGAGGAGCATGAAGGATGGGAGGGAGGGAGGAAGGGGAAGGTTCTGTAAAAAAGGCACTAAGTCAGCAACTACAAAAGGGACCAGTTCACAGGTAAATTCAATGCCCAAGTTCAGGAGGGAAGGCAGGTTTAAATAAAGAAAAAGCTTTACAAACATATATAGGTAATATCAATCTTTTTTTTTTTTTTTTTTTTTTTTTTTTTTTTTTTTTTAGGGTTTTTGCCACAGGGTGCATCAGCTCACCAGAGAGGCAGAGAGAGGTAGTTAGAAATCATATCCAGGTGGGGTGGCCATGTCGCAATCCCTTCTCCCCCATTCTCCTCCTGGGATTTTGGGCATGCACACACACCTGGTATGATTTTCAAGCTGCCGAGACTGGAATTTGAACCATGGTTGGTCATGTAGTGCCTTAAGTACTACTCCACCTGCTGGCCCCTGTTTCAAACTTTCTTCATCACCTACTGCATTTGGTAGGAATGAACCTTTTTGAATTTTTACACATGATACTTTATTCAGTTTATTACATGTATAGTATAAATTAATCTCCACTTAATATTGTCAAAATACAGTCTCCATCCTTTGATCACATCAAATGTTTCTCACACTCCGTCCCAGCACACCCATGACTAAAAAGAGAATACTAAGCCAGCTAGGTGGCGTAATGGTTAAAGTCGCTGGATCCCACATGGACAACTGCAAGGTTTGAGTCCCAGACCCAGGGGCTTGAAAAACATGCCAAGTGCTTGTGCATGTGTGCCCAAAATCCCTCAAGGGGTGCTCAAAGGATGCTTTTTCACTTTCCTTCTGTTTCTCTCTGTCACTCTATTTGGCAAATGCATGCACCCTATAGAAAACTTAAGAGAGAGAGAAAGAGAGAACTTCATTAGAAGAAACACATGAGTAAGAATTTTGTTCAAAATCTGGGGCCAGTAGGTGGCGTAATGCTTAAGGGCACTGGACTTCCACATGGCCGACCATGGTTCAAATCCTGAACCTGGTGACTTGCTTTCTCACTTTCGTTCTCTCTCTCTCTCTCTCACTCTCACTCTATCCCTCTCTGGTCAAATTTTAAAAATAAATAAAGTTAAATAAAACCATTTTTTAAAAAACTCAGTAAAAGCTAGTCAACTAATTGAAAAAGAAAATTCACTAAGAAGTCAAAAAGATCGATTCAGAGAGTATTAGTCCATAGCAATAAATAGTAGAAGGTTATGCAATTAACATAGATGGATAAATTATGGATTCACTAAATGGCCACATTTAATTATGGAGGCTGTTCTGCTTTATGTATCCGAAAACTATTTAGAAAGTGTTTGCATCTCCTAACTTCTGAAACTAGTCTAAAGCCAAAGATCTTTAAACAGTTTAGTGCTTAGAGTTTCTGGCACAACAATGCAACTTAGTTCAGAAGGAATTCTGGCAACTCTTAATCTAAGCGAGAATAGGAACTTTTGAAGAAATAAGGCTTTAAAGAGTCTTGTCATTTTAGAGCTAAATTTGAACAGACTGTGAGTTTGAACTCTTACATTTAAAACAAACAAAGCCTTAAAATCACTAGTTGGTTCAAAATGGTTTTATGGAAAAATTAATCTGTAACAAAAACTTGGCATTGAATTGTTAAGGCTCCATAGTTTTTGAGCAAAGCATATGAAGGTTCCGAGTAAAAAGACCAAGAACAAGACACTCAGACATTTACAGCAGCAGTCGTTTTCTCCTCTTCTTTTTGCTGGGAGGTGGGCAGAGAAGTGTTGAAATGGCCTCATCAGATACTGTCTTGAGGCCTTGATGCACAAGCCCCAAGCACTCCAGGTATTTCACAACACCTTATCCATGGCTAGACTCTGCAAGCAGATGATGAGACTTAGCTTCTTTTCCTCCAGTTACCATGTTTTCATGGTCCCTAAGATTAAGTTTAGTTCTCACTAAGGTGATGGCAATGCTGGGACAACAGAGACGTGCGAGGAGAGTCCCTCCAGGGAAGGCACTGGTCTCCCACCACCACACACACAGCCTGTACCTGGATCGCTGCTGGGCCACAGTGTCAGTGGCCTGCAATAACATGGAAAATGTGGACTTGAGGTGCAGAGTGTCCAGGCCACTGTTCACACCACCTCATCCTCTGCAGACTGGAAACTGAAGTATGGCAGCAGCCACCACTCAAAATTTATGGAAAGTCAATTATACGAAATTTCTTTTTTTTTTTTTTTGGAGAGGTTTTTGCTATAGGGCGCGTGCGCTCACCAGACAGACAGAGACATTGAGACAGAAAGCGAGAAATCACCCCCCAGGGGGGATGTCACGCCGCAATCCCTTCTCCTCCATTCTCCTCCTGGGATCTTGGGCACGCATGCACACGTGCCCGGCGTGAGTTTTAAGCCACCAGGTCCGGGACGCGAACCGCAGTCGACTACGTGGGAGTCCAGCGACATAGCCATTACGCTAACTGCTGGTTCCCAATTATACGAAATTTCTGAGGGCCAACTTCAGTGGCCTTGGAGAAGAGAGTGATACCTACCTCTAAGAATTGCTCTGAGATTCTCCTGTGAAGACACAGACTATAAAGTAGGTACCAGACAACAATGACTCTTTTGACCAATGTTATAGATTTTGTTATCTCATGAAAAACTATCTGCTTTGATTAAAGCCAGAACATTTGCAGAAACTATCTGCTTTGATTAAAGCAGAACGTCAGCTTTCACTGACCTCCCTTTGGCCTGCATTTTTTCATAATCTGTGCTCAGCAGAGCAGCTGGTTACTGGTGTTCCTACAACACCTACTCCTACTCTTTCCAGGAGAGACCAGAGTAATCATTCAGCAGAGAAAAACAGGGAAGCAGGGATCAGAAGATGAGCGAGCGCTTGGTAAAAGTTCTCTGTCCTAAAAACATACTAGAAAGCCCAGTATAGGGAGAAAACAGCTCCTTTACAGGAACATGCTGTAGATGCATGGCTAAATGTACAACATGTTAATTGCACAAGCTGCTATAGATACAATATGATCTAGGAGAACTCAGCAGAGTTTGCACTGAAATTACTGTTCACTGCTTAGTGTTATTATTTTAAAACTTTCAAGGATGTCAACTACTGGGCCAGACAGATGGTGACATGGTGGTTGGGATGGCTGGATCCCACATGGCTAACCATGTAGTTCAAGTCCCATACCTGACAGCTTGAAAAACAGACCAGGTGCATGTATGTGCATGCCTAAAATCCCAACAGGAGAATGAAGAAGAAGGAACTGCAGTGTGGTCATACCTCCCCCCAGGGTGCTTTCTCACTTTTTCTCTCTTCGATGAGCACACGTACCCAAGGGCAAACGGTTTTTGGTTTTTTTTAAAAAAGGGTGTCCAATACATATTTGAGTTTTCATAAATATGCCTTAAACCTAGAAATGTCAGGACCACTGAGACAGAATAAAATAGGGAGAGGTGTGAGGCAACTATCTATTGTAGAATGGAGCTGTACAGTCAGATTTTCTGCAAAAGAAATGCTATAGCTGTATCTATCCCAGCTGACCCCATAGGCACTGGTTTCATGTGACTCTGAACACATGAAAGGTGGCTAGGGAATTTAACTGTAATTATATTTAATATCACTAATTTTTTTCTTTTTTATTATTAATTTATTTTACATTCATTCACTGAGCATCATCACAGCATATAAAATGTGATTTCCCATCCAGAATACACTGCATAGTGGATTAATTATACATGTTATCATCAACAAATAATTTTCCATTTATTTCATATATATATTCTTATTTCATATATATGTACATATATACATGTATATATATATATATATTTTTTTTTTTCCCCGTATTTCTCACCCTCTGCCATTTCCCACCCTCCTCCCACACTGTCTCTGGTATCTACAGTTGCATTCCATTCCTTCCCCCCCCATATTATATTGATTCACAAAATATCTTAATTAATCTAACTACTTTCAATAACAAGTTCAGCTGATATATACATATCTGTGAACGCATGTCTGACTTTAGGGATGAAGCTCTGAGTAGAATGAATATACTATAAAGTAGCACCCTCTCTCTGTCTTTCTGGCAAGCGCACATGCCCTATAGCAAAAACCTCTCCAAAAAAAAATTCTTAAATAATCTAACTACTTTCAATAGTAAGCTCTGCTGATAATATACATATCTATGAATACACGTCTAACTTAAGGCATGAAACTCTGAGTAGAATGAATATTCTATACAGTAGCATCTAGCTGATGCTATATAGTTTACTACAGTCATTAATTATGTATTTTTTACTATATTTCAAGAAAAGCAGATTTAACTTTAATAAATCAAGGAAATGCTAAGGAAATATGCTTAAAACTTAAAGCCGGGAAACAGGTTGGGATTCTGTTCAAATAGTAGGTTCATGAACCTATTGGCAGCTCAAGACAAGACAAAAATCCTTAAATCTGGAAAACAAAGCATAGAAGAAAATCAGTAATGTTTTAGTCAAAAATCATTAAGATTCTATTTCACCAGTTCAGTCTCATGTACTTCATCTACATTCTGTTGCGGTCTGATCTTCCCATTTAAATTCTGGAACATAACATTCAACTGCAGACTTGTCTCTACCATTAAGTTGGCCATTTTCTTGGTTGTTTTTGAACTCTTATTTCTGTGTGTCTGACTTTAGTTTTCCTGGTATGACACTCCCTTAACTTAGAGAGCTGGTCTGGTGTTGGTGAATTCTTTCAGGTTTTGCTTATCTGAGAATATTCTTGTCTTTTCTTCCCATATGAAGGATAATCTTGCCAGGTACAGTATTCTTGGTTGAAATTGTTTTTCCCTTAACACTTTGAATATATTTTCCCATTCTTTACTTGTTTGCATTGTTTCCAATGAGAGGTCTGCAGTCAGCCTGATGGGATATCCTTTGTGGGTAATTTGATGTTTCTCTCTTGCCAATCTCAGTATCTTATCTTCATCTGTGGTTTTGGTCAATCTGGCTATAATGTGTCCTGAAGAAAAATTTCTTTGGTTTAGTCTATTTGGGGTCCTTTGTATTTCTTGGGACTTGAACTTTGAATGTCTCTCTATGTTTGGAAAGTTTTCTTCTAGGATTTCATGAAATAAGGGCATTGATAATCAGTATTATTTACCTAATACTGGTATTTAGAATTCCTCGGATACTATGCTTATTTTGGGGGGCTATTTTCTCAGTCTTTGTGGTAGATTTTTCTAGGCCAGTGAGTCTATCTTCCGCATCTGATATTCAATCCTCCGTATGATGTAGTCTACTTTTAATACGTTTTTTCACATTATTTATTATTTGTTTTTTGTATATACTTTTAATCATATTGTTTGACTTACAATGAGACCATTTCGATATGTGCACATTTCTCCCCAGACCTGTTGATCAAAATATCTTTAACAGATAACACTACACCTCCCCATCCCATCAATGCTCTACCTCTGTATCCCTTCTCCAAATGTCCTTCGTTAGGCCCCACTCCTCCACATACACCTCGTCTGACATTCACACCCATCTCTTGTGTTTGTTCAACC
>NW_006205008.1:557564-566650 GCF_000334495.1 Tupaia belangeri chinensis
GAGGTCTTTAACTTCTTTGGTTAGATTTATTCATAAATATAGTATACTATTGGTGGCTATGGTAAACGGAATAACTTATTTCAGTTCTATCTCAGTCTGCCTGTTATTCGTATATAGAAATGCTATCGATTTCTGTATATTTTACTTTTAATACTTTTAAGGGAAGTTTTCTTTTTCTGTATTACATTTTTTTTACTTTTTTTTTTTTTGGGGAGGTTTTTGTTTTAGGGCGGGGGTCCCTTCTCCTCCATTCTCCTCTCGGGATCTTGGGCACGCATGCACACGTACCCGGCGTGAGTTTTAAGCCACCGGGTCCAGGACGCGAACCGCGGTCGACTAGAATGGAGTCCAGCAACATAGCCATTACACTAACTGCTGGTTCCCTCTGTATTACATTTTTCATCTCTAACAGCTCCATTCGATTCTTTTTTATGATATGTATTTACTTTTTCAGATCGTGCAAGAACTTCCTCACCTCCTGGAAATTGTTGGCTCTTTTCTCCTGTGTCTTCTGGAGTTCATTCTCTGTTAGCTTTGTCACTATGAGTATTCTAAATTCTTTGTCTGACATTCCCATGAGTTCCATTGTACTGTCTGTGGATGAAGAGGGGTTATTCTTTTCCCTTGGAGAAGAGATATTTCCTTGCTTTCTCACATTTCTTGTGCCCTTGTGCTTATTTCTGGTCATCAGATGGGCTGTGCGTTTCTTCCTAATTCTTGAAGTTCAATCTGAGCATTCAGAGGCGTGCTGGAGGAAGTGATCTGCAATCTCTCTTTTGTTCCATTTTTCACTCTTTGTGCATCAGATTCAGTGGGAATTGAGGAATATTCTGACCCTAATAATAATTGGATGTTTGGATACTGTTCACTTAGCCCTGCCTAGACACAGTTCGTGGAGGCTGAGGTACCAAGGGATGAAGTTAAAAGAAAAAGGAAAAGAAAAGAGAAGAAGAGGAAAGGAAAAAAAAAAGAAAAAAATATATATAAAATAAAAGACAAAAAGACAATAAAATACTTGTATATTTTAATTTTAAAAGGCAAAAAGTGAAAACTGCATGGCGCACATATTCTCTGTGCAAAAACAATATTTCACAACTAAAGTTCAGTAGCCATCTCACAATGGGCCTTGGTTTGTGCCTCTCCTATATGGGAGGGACAAAGACACAAATTAGCAAGTTAAAGGAGGGGCTTAAGAGCCCAGAGAATATTTTACCTTAAAAAAAAAAATTAGGAGACACAAAGAGACAGAAAGAGATGGAGAGAAGGAGAAAGAGGTTGCCCTACCAATCTAGAAATGGATCTGGAGGGAGAAGTCTCAGCAGAAAGTCTTCATTTTTAGTCCCTGAAAGCAGTATTTCACAACTAAAGTCCAGCATCTATCTCAGAATGGGCCTTGGTTTGTGCCTCTCTGTATTTAATTTTAACTGATTTAAAATTAACTGTGGCTATTGACTATAGGATTGGACAGCACAGAACTAGAACCCTGGGTTAGTGACTTGTGCAAACTCACAAAGGGTGTTATGTGGATAAGTTAGCAAAGTTTGAAAAGCAAAAAGGGAAACAAAAAAATAGAACCCACCCCAGTACCATGCTAATATTCACATAGAGTTCACCTAGATTTTTCAGAAGTCCTTGTCTGATCTCAATCTGTCTTAGGCTGGGCTGTCATAACTATAAAACAAGAAATAAAAAACAGCCTGGGTGGCTTAACCAACAGTAACATTATTTTCTCATAATTCTGGAGGCTGGAAAGCCCAAGAGCAAGGTTTGGACCAATTTGGTTCCTGGTGAGGGCTCTCTTCCTGACTTGTAAAAATCATCCAGTTGTGTAACCATATAACCTTTCTGCACTCATATGGAGAGAAAGAGAAAGTTCTACCTCTTCTTTTAAGGCCACTGATCTGAGACCCGGGTGTCCTTATGACTTCAATGAATCTTACTTCTATAAAGGCCTTATCTCCAAATACAGTCACACTAAAGGCTGGTGCTTCAATATGAATTTGGGAAGTAGGAAGACAGAAAGGACACAATTCCATCTATAGCACAGGCTTCTATTCTTCCCTATCTATTGTAGTCATCTGAGCACAACCTTCCATTCTTCCCTAGCTAGCTTTCTTATCGGGAATTCTAATATTCCACAGACTGTATTTCTCCTCATGAATATAAATCTTCTAGAGGCTTACGTTTTCTAGCTACTCGTATCATTTCATCAATCTGCACCTGAGTAAGGCCCTTACCCTGCTATAAGATACCTCTGAAATAGACCAAGATTAAAACTTAGCTTTGACCCTCAAAAATGGCTTACCTCTGAAACCGGTCATGCAGAAGAGTTAATGTACCAGGACCAAGACTGCTGTCCTCAGAGGGGATTGCTTACAAAGTTGGCCCTTGCTGACATATGGGAACTCGGATTTTGGGAGAATTCCCACCACCGTCATTGCTAAAAGGGATTCACTATGCCTAAACTATTTGTACAAACAATATGATTTATGCTGAACACCTGCTCTCCTTCTAGGAGTCTGGAATCTTGGCACCTGCTAGGCAGAGTATGTATGTGACCAACCACCAATAAACCCTGTGCACTGAGTGTCTAATGAGCTTTGCTGAGAGACAACAGTTCACACATGTTGTTACAATGAGCTGGAGGAATCAAGTGTGTCCTGTGTGAGTCCATAAGGAGAGGACTCCAGGAAGCTGAGGCCTGATTTCCTCCTTTATTCCTTGTTCCTTTCCCTTTTGCTGGCCTTCATTTCTCTCTCCCTTCCTTCCTCTGTTTTTCATCAAGGCAGAGTCTCAAAATATCATGATCCTCCTGTCTCAGCCACCAAGCTGGGTGGCTCTCAGTATGGCATGCAGCCTTTAGGACCAGGTATCAAACCTGGGCCTCCCACACAATTCCAGCCTAAGGAGCACAGCATTTTAGCAGTGTGCTACTGTAGCTAGACCTGCCTGCTAGTTTTTCTTTGTATCCTTTCCCTGTAATAAGTCATAATCATGAAGACAACTCTAGGCTGAGTCTTCCTAGTAAATCATCAAACTTTAAGGTAGTCTCGAAGACCTCTAACATACCCATCAATTCATTTTTTATATAATTGTTTAATTTTACTTATTATTTTAAATATAATTTTTTTAGAATTATTTTATTTTACTTCATTTATCTATTTATTTATTTATTTTATTTGACCAGAGAGGGACAGAGTGAGGGAGAGAGAGAGAGGGAAATTGAGAAAGCAAACCACCAGGTCTGGGACTTGAACCATGGTCAGCCATGTGGAAGTCCAGCATCCTTAACTACCATGCTACCTGCTGGCCCCTTATTATTATTATTTTAATTGCTATAGGGTACATATGCTCACCAGAGAGAGAGAGAAAACAAGTCACCAGGTCCAGGATTCAAACCGCAGTCAGCCATGTGGGAGTCCAGCACCCCAAACACCACACCACCTGTTGGCCCTTCAATGAATTTTCTTGATTAACATTCCTAAACATCTATCCCTGGTAAAATAAATCCATATTAGTATATTCTAATATTTCCAGGTTTCACTCAGCCCATAATTATGCCAGCTGTGGCCTCATCCAATCTATTTCCTGCCATGATCACAACCACTCAGACTAACATGACCAGCAACTCTCTATGTCAATGATTCTATAACCAGGGTGAATATTTGCCATGACATAGGGAGAAGCTCTTTTTTAAATACAAAAATTTGTTTCCTAATTTACAAAATACTATTTCTGGGCCAGCAGGTAGTGTGATGGTTAAGGTGGCTGGATTTCCACATTGCCAACCAGGGTTCGAGTCCCAGACCTGATGGCTTGAAAATCACACCAAGTGCATGTGTGTACCCCAAATCCCAGGAGGCAAATGGATTGCAGTGTGGCTATCCCTGGGGAGGTGTGGAGGGGGCGTGATTTCTCACATTCCCTCTCTCCATCCCTGTCCTCTTCAGCCAATGCACAAGCCCTATGGCAAAAAACCTGAAAAAGCAAATAAATAAATACTTTTTCTAGTAGCTTCTCTATACTTAGCCTCAATTTATTTGACCTTTCTGCAAAAGTATAGGCTGTAGAGCACTTTTTCAATATGTTACCAGTTCCTCTTCCTCCCGATACCTCATTGTTAGGGTTCATGGGGTACCACTGCCACCCCCATTCTTCTCATTTGCCATGGACTACTCCATTTACTTTCATAACTTTCACTTCTACCTGTGATGCCTAACTTCTTAATTTCAGTTCTGTCATCTATCCTAAGCCCTAGAGTCTTACCTCCAATAACTACAGTAAAAGTACATCTGGAGACCAGCAATTAGCGTAATGGCTATGTCGCTGAACTCCCACAGTACAGTACAGTAGTTGACCGCGGTTTGAGTCCCAGATCTAGTGGCTTAAACTCATGCCAGGCGCATGCGTGCCAAAAATCCCGAGAAGAGAATGGAGGAGAGGGGATTGTGGCGTGGCCATCCCTGCTGAGGGGTGATTTCTTGCTTTCTGTCTCCCTCTGTCTGTCTGGCGAACGCACAGGCCCCTGTAGCAAAAACCTCTCAAAAAAAAAAAAAGATACTAGCAAGACGGGGTTTCCACACACACAGTCTAACCAGATCATCTTTAAAAGACTAGAAGTCAGTGCCAGCCCTGCACTCAGAGCTTCCAACCAGCTTTTCAGTTCCCTGTCTTAAATATGGTAGACAACTAGACATCTGAAGAAACTTCAAAATGGAAGACAGAAACTAAAATATGCAAACAGAAGCAACAGGAAAGTTGTATGGAAGAGAAAACTGTAAATACCTTTAAAAAAAAAAAAAGAAAGAAAGAAAGAAAGAAAAGCCTCGGGACCAGTAGTTGGCATAATGGCTATGTCACTGGATTCCTGTGTAGTTGACGGCAGTTCAAGTCCCGGACTTGGTGGCTTAAACTCACAACGGGCATGTGTGCATGCGTGCCCAAGATCCTGAGAGAATGGAGAAGGGATTGCGGTGTGGCTATCCCCCGTGGGGGGTGATTTCTCGCTTTCTGTCTCTCTGTCTCTCTCTGTCTTTCTGGTGAGCACACGTGCCCTATAGCAAAAAACCTCTTAAAAAAAAAATCTTAATATCTTTTCAGTAGAGAAGAGATAATATTCTCAACCCACGAAACAAAGAATAAATACTAACAAAAGAACATTCAAAGAATTGTCTTGGAAATTAAAAATAAAATAACAGAAATGAAAAACTCAAAGGGAAGGAATTTAGAATTGAAAAAAAAAAAATCTCTAAAAGTAGAGCAAAAAGACAACATGATATAAAATAGCAGAAAGGTAAGAAAATTAGACGATCAGCCCTGGAGGTAGAGCTCTAAATAAAACAGAGAAGAACTGACCTATAAAAATTTTCTGCGGACTAAAAGGCAAGAGTTCCGGACTGAGAAGACTAACCAAGGGACCAACACAATAGATGAAACGAGATCCACATCCAGACGTATCCTCATGAACCGGTGAAAACACTGAGCAAGGAAATGCAACAACACCTTCACAATTCTGGAGGAAAATGATTTCCAGCCTGGAATTCCACATCCAGACAAACTCACAGATCAGTGTACCTAGAGACATTCAACAGGCAGTGTCCAGAAATTATCTGCCCCCATACATCTTGTTTTAAGGAAACACTAATAGATTTGCTCCACCAAGAGGAGAGAGAAAACCAAGAAAGGATGTAGTAAACCAGCAATCCACCATCAGAGAGAAGACAGGAAAACAGATGACAGCGAAAGAAACTCCCCAAGGTGACTGCAAAAAAGTTTTTAAACAGGAAAAGAAGGGGCTCATCATATTTGCCTGGATTTTCTTCTCAAAATATGGAATTATAAGCAATGGCCAAAAGAATGAAAAGAAACTTCCACTATCTTTTTCTTTTTCTTTTTTTGGAGAGGTGTTTTTGTTTTTTTTTGTTTTTGTTTTTGCTATACGGTGCGTGTGCTCGCCAGACAGACAGAGAGAGACAGAGAGATAGAAAGCGAGAAATCACCCCCCAGAAGGGATGGCCATGCCACAAACCCTTCTCCTCCATTCTCCTCTCGGGATCTTGGGCACGCACACGTGCCTGGGCATGAGTTTAAGCCACCGGGTCCGGGACTTGAACTGCGGTCGACTACGTGAGAGTCCAGCGACATAGCCATCATGCTAACTGCCATCATGCTAACCGTATCTTTTATGCTGATAGCAACATCCAAAATTCTTCTGAATAAGATACTACCATATCGCTACGTGCTTTCACAATGACCAACTTAAGGTTACAACATGGTGCTTGGCAATGGTTGCCTTCCATTCTTCTGACCAGAAAAAACCTGGACTAAAAATCAGCTTAAGGGAGAGAGATTCAACTGTCTTCTTTTGAATGCTGCCTCTCTTTAACAAAGCACTAAGGATAACTTGTAAACAGTCATTTACCTGCTCGATTACCCAATTTAGAGGCTTACACAAAAATCCAATTAAGAAATTCGGTAAAGGGCCAGAATGAGGCCCAGCAGTTGGGGGAGCTGGATCCCACCTGGCTGATTAGTTCAAGTCCTAGCCCTGATGTCTTGAAGGACACACCAGATGTGCGTGTTTCTGCCCAAAGTTCCCATGAGCTGGAGAGATGCAGGAGAACGGACTGTGGTGTGACTATGAGGTGCTTTCTCCCACTCTCTCTATTTCTTTCTGGCAAGCACACATGTCTTCTAGCAATTAGAGAAATAATAAGTAAATAAGTAACAATTAAAAAAATTAAAATAAAGAAATTCCATACAGGCCAATAAAATCTTAAAATGTATCCCTAATATACAAAAAACAGCCCTTACACACATACACACACACACAAGAACAGGGCCAAAGCTTAGTTCATTTAGAACTTCCAGTGATCCTTATATATTCTTAAATTTGACAACACCCCCCCCCAAAAAAAAATCATGCAATACTAAACAGGAAATAGCACAAAAAGTAGCTTTAAAATGACTAGATGGTCTACCTGACAGCTCACCAGCTGTCCCACTAACTGCTGGCCCCAGTCGTTCTGAATACTTATCCCACCACGGTCTAGCTGAAAGACAGGACTTCAAGAAACATCCTCAGATTCATTTAGAATCAAATTCTTTCCTTAATACAACATTCTAAAATGCCCCACTAATCCAATCCTTAAATAGCAACTATTTTTAGCATCCTTTTATTTTTTAATTGACCAATGCAATTGGATTCCATTAACAGCTAATTTTTGCCAAATTTAATTCTAAGAAACTTATGTTAAAAGACTGGGAAGAATAAAATACTGTATTTTTGCATTCCTACAATTCAAAAGCAAAAGGATTCAATTTTTTCAGGCTGTGAATAAACATGCCATACTTCAGGCTAAAAATATATTTTATTCCAGAATTAGGAGTGAAAATAAAACTCGAAAAGAAATGGCTTCTCAGCCTTGAATTCAGTGGCATTAATATTAATGACAATCCCACGCGTTTCAAAGGCATGTCCCAGAGTGTTTATATTATGAAAAATGGGTCTGGAATGTCATCCTCAGTAAATTTGAAATTGTTTAATCTGAGGTTTCGCTAGATTTGTAACAGCTGCACTCATGTTTACAACTATAATAAGGTCTTTATAGCACGGCACTCCGTTACACATTTTTCAGATCTGGTTGGTTCAAACATGTTGTACTGATCAATGGAAGTAAGTTTGGTATCTTTCTATAGCTACAAGTTTAGTCAGAATAAAGTTTTGTTTTGAATTAACATTGTACAACAAATGGATCGTGGACCTTCAGAAGTTTTATGGTACTGGTTACAGAAGGACAGGACAAAAATTTCCTTTCCTATACAAACATTTGGAAAATGACTCAATTTGTGTTTGTGGAATTCAAAATTTTGTTTGGGGGAAAGATATGCATATCAAATATACTGTGGATCTAATTTGTTTGCTGGCATTCACTGAGGGTCTCAGGGCAAGCTACCAAGCAGAAATTGGTCAGGCAGCATCCAAAAATTACATTTTTCCCCCTTTTGCACATTTCATGCCTTTTTCTTATACACTAGAAAGATGTAACAAAAAGCCTGCCAAAAACTTGCTTCAGTAGGAAGTTTCAGCCACTCTGGCCAACGGACTACTGGTACAATGAAAAAAGCACCAGGCAGGAGTTAGTTTCCCTGGGTAACAGCCAACGGCCTTGCCACTAACCTCAGTTTCCTCCTTTGTAAACATTTCAAAGAGTAGTCATTATTGAAGGTAAATGTTTTCTGCTAAAATCAGGGTACCCAAAAATGCTCAGCTCTTTTGACTACTGAAAAGGTTATCATGCCACAGTAATTAAGACACGGTGAAAAGCTGCACAAACACAAGGAACTCAAGAGTTTCGTCAGAGGCTATTAGGGTTTTTTTGTTTTTTAAGAGGTTTTTGCTATAGGGCGCGTGCGCTCGCCAGAAAGACAGAGAAAGACAGAGAGACAGAAAGCAAGAAATCACCCCCCCAGGGGGGATGGTCACGCCGCAATCCCTTCTCCTCCATTCTCCTCTTGGGATCATGGGCATGCACGCACATGCGCCCAGCGGGAGTTTAAGCCACCAGGTCCAGGACTCGAACCGCAGTCAATTACATGGGGGTACAAGGACATAGCCATTACGCTAACTGCTGGTCCCAGAGGCTGTTATCTTTTGAGCAATCTCTTGGGAACTCCAGAATTATGAGCCAAATTTTAACTTTTCAGAAATTTTCTTCAAGTGCTTGTGGGTCTGCAGGTCATCCGCGGCCACGGGTCTCTGTTCCACAGGATGGGATTTGTTAAAGTCGTCAAGAATCAGGCCTACTTTAAGAGATACCAGGTGAGGGAACCAGCAGTTAGCATAATGGCTATGTCACTGGACTCCCACATAGTCGACCGCAGTTTGCGTCCCGGACCCAGTGGCTTAAAACTCAGGTCGGGCGCATGTGCTTGCGTGCCCAAGATCCCGAGAGGAGAATGGAGGAGAAGGGATTGCGGCGTGACCATCCCCCCAGGGGGTGATTTCTCGCTTTCTGTCTCTCTGTCTCTCTCTGTCTGTCTGGCGAGCGCACGCGCACGCGCCCTATAGCGAAAACCTCTCAAAA